>NC_134358.1:543600748-543855748 GCF_048569485.1 Anomaloglossus baeobatrachus | reverse complement strand
CTCTATCTATCTATCTATCCCTCTAACTATCTATCTATCTATCTATCCATGTATCTATCTATCCATGTATCTATCTATCCATCCATCTATCCCTCTATCTATCTATCTATCTATCTATCTATCCATCTATCTATCTATCTATCTATCTATCTATCTATCTATCTATCTATCTATCTATCCCTCTATCTATCTATCTATCTATCTATCTATCTATCTATCTATCTATCTATCTATCTATCTATCTATCTATCCCTCTATCTATCTATCTATCTATCTATCCCTCTATCTATCTCTCTATCTATTTATCCCTCTATCTATCTATCCCTCTATCTATCTATCTATCTATCTATCTATCTATCTATCCCTCTATCTATCTATCTATCTATCTATCTATCTATCTATCTATCTATCTATCTATCCCTCTATCTATCTATCTATCCCTCTATCTATCTATCTATCTATCCCTCTATCTATCTATCTATCTATCTATCCCTCTATCTATCTATCCCTCTATCTATCTATCTATCTATCTATCTATCTATCTATCCATCTATCCCTCTATCTATCTATCTATCCCTCTATCTATCTATCTATCTATCTATCTATCTATCTATCTATCTATCTATCTATCTATCCCTCTATCTATCTATCTATCTATCTATCCCTCTATCTATCTCTCTATCTATTTATCCCTCTATCTATCTATCCCTCTATCTATCTATCTATCTATCTATCTATCTATCTATCTATCTATCTATCTATCTATCTATCTATCTATCCCTCTATCTATCTATCTATCTATCTATCTATCTATCTATCTATCTATCTATCCCTCTATCTATCTATCTATCCCTCTATCTATCTATCTATCTATCTATCTATCTATCTATCTATCTATCTATCTATCTATCTATCTATCCCTCTATCTATCTATCTATCTATCCCTCTATCTATCTATCTATCTATCCCTCTATCTATCTATCCCTCTATCTATCTATCTATCTATCTATCTATCTATCTATCTATCTATCTATCTATCTATCTATCTTTCTATCTATCTATCTATCTATCTATCTATCTATCTATCTATCTATCTATCTATCCCTCTATCTATCCCTCTATCTATCTATCTATCCCTCTATCCCTCTATCTATCTATCTATCCCTCTATCTATCTATCTATCTATCTTTCTATCTATCTATCTATCTATCTATCTATCTATCTATCTATCTATCTATCTATCTATCTATCTATCTATCCCTCTATCTATCCCTCTATCTATCTATCTATCCCTCTATCCCTCTATCTATCTATCTATCCCTCTATCTATCTATCTATCTATCCCTCTATCTATCTATCTATCCCTCTATCCCTCTATCTATCTATCTATCTATCTATCTATCTATCTATCTATCTATCTATCCCTCCATCTATCGCTCTCTCCCTATATAAATATGAATACACACCACCGTTGGACTGCACATGTATCACAACCATTTTTACGGCATTTTAGTTAGAAGTTGATGTGATCGAACTTTTACTTCTGAAATGAATCCTCGCCTAATAAATTCCATTTTTGTCCTTTATTTTTTATACGCTGAGGGTTTTTTCCTCTTCATCTCTTTAAAAGGTGCCATAACTTCTATTGATGATTTTTATATGAAAACCTTTGTCCAATATTGTAATATAAAGCACCTTCATGGAAACAGATAAAACGTGAAAGTGTAAAATATAAAGTTACATTGTGTTAAATTTCAATTTGAGTGACTGAAAAAGGGCAGGAAGGTATAAAATATTGTAACAATCTATTCCATTTTTCCAGGAAGAGAAATGCTAATTTTTTTACTAGTTACTGCCACATGGAGATAAAAATGGAAGACGCTTCTGAATATTGCAGAGGCATAATTCTGCATAATTTACATCTGACCATGCTTGTTCTAGATTTGCTTTATCTGTACCCTATACAAAAAATAGTAAAATTCCTTAAGTCTAGAACCTACTAAATAGGAAATCCCTTCCCAGCATTTACCTACATACAATAAATAAACTTAAGAGTTGCGTTTTTTGGTGGCTTACATATAATAATTTTTACATTATGTATTTAAAGGGATCATCCCCACTTTTTAGAAGATTCTTTTGACCATAATCTGTTCACCAACAGGAATCAATGGTGATTTTTGGTGAATTTGTTTGCAAATTGTTTACTGTTACAATATCCTGCAGTGCCACCACAGGAGAAATGAAGTATTACACTCAGCCCATTCAAAGCAATGGATTGACTTTGATGAGCGGTCACTACCATGCTCAGGTGCTCGGTATTCATAACTAGTGATGATCGAGCACTACCATGCTCAGGTGCTCTCTACTCGTAACTAGTGATGAGCGGGCACTACCATGCTCGGGTGCTCAGTACTCATAACTAGTGATGAGCGGGCACTACCATGCTCGGGTGCTCAGTACTCGTAACTAGTGATGAGCGGGCACTACCATGCTCGGGTGCTCAGTACTCGTAACTAGTGATGAGCGGGCACTACCATGCTCGGGTGCTCAGTACTCGTAACTAGTGATGAGCGGGCACTACCATGCTCGGGTACTCAGTACTCGTAACTAGTGATGAGCGGGCACTACCATGCTCAGGTGCTCGGTACTCGTAACTAGTGATGAGTGAGCACTACCATGCTCGGGTGCTCAGTACTAGTAACTAGTGATGAGCGAGCACTACCATGCTCGGGTGCTCTGTACTCATGTAACTAGTGATGAGCGGGCACTACCATGCTTGGGTGCTGTGTACTCGTAACTAGTGATGAGTTAACACTACCATGCTCGGGTGCTCAGTACTCGTAACTAGTGATGAGCGGGCACTACCATGCTCGGGTGCTCAGTACTCGTAACTAGTGATGAGTGAGCACTGCCATGCTCAGGTGCTCAGTACTCGTAACTAGTGATGAGCGGGCACTACCATGCTCAGGTGCTCAGTACTCGTAACTAGTGATGAGCGGGCACTACCATGCTCGGGTGCTCTGTACTCGTAATTAGTGATGAGCGAGCACTACCATGCTCGGGTGCTCGGTACTCGTATCTAGTGATGAGCGGGCACTACCATACTCGGGTGCTCAGTATTCATAACTAGTGATGAGTGGGCACTACCATGCTTGGGGGCTGAGTACTCGTAACTAGTGATGAGCGGGCACTTCCATACTCGGGTGCTCAGTATTCATAACTAGTGATGAGCGGGCACTACCATGCTCGGGTGCTCAGTACTCGTAACTAGTGATGAGCGGACACTACCATGCTTGGGTGTTTGGTACTTGTAACGAGCAGTTGGATGCTCGGATGGACATGACTTGAGTACCTGAGTATAATGTAAGTCAATGGGGAGCTTGAGCATTTTTCTGGGAAATCTTCCCGGATACTGCACATAAGCCTCCTATTGTAATCAATAAGAAGCGGATGTACTGTATCCGGCCTCGGCCACTATCAGAAGATGGAGCAGCTCCGGAACTGATCATTTCCGGCTGCTTCCTGCCACCACTGGAAGCGGGAACCCTGACCGATCAGACATTGATGACCTATCCTAAGGATAGGCCATGAATGTAAAAGTAGTGGACAACCTCTTTAACCTTTTATTAATTTTTTTTAGAGCAAAAAGTTGCAAGGTCCTCTGAAATTATGCAAAATTTGTGAAAAATTCCTATCATACCTAAAATTACTGAAAAATGTAGCAATTTTTTTTAAAAAGCCATGATTCACAAAACATCTAGAAACTCCAAACACCGTGCACAAGCGTGAAAAAAAAAATTAAGTGGCTAAAAAAGGCACAAATTAAAAGAATTCAGTAAATTCTATGATGAAGTGTATGAGAAAGGGAACTTTTCCTGTAAGAATACGGCTTTGATGATGAAATATAAAAACATTATCATTTTTGGAAGAAAGGGAGAATAAAAACTAAATTGCAAATGTGAATTATTTTTTTTACAGTGTAACACATGCAGCTATCCCATCATATCCCCGCAGGAAATATTCCCATTGAGACGTAGAGTAAAAAGCAAATCCACCGTCTACACCGGGGCTCGGTATTTCCACCGCTGTGATCTGAAATCCTTCTCAACAATATCTTTGGTGTTTTAACCAGATGTTCTCCGATCACGTTCTCCGCATACAGACTAGTTCTGTTGAATAATTGAGAATATTATATGCCGAACATACAATGCATCATATATTTTCACGAGTCCCGTAATTTTAGATAATTTCCATCACACCGAGCCTCGCTATTGAACGGGTCCGCCACGTGAGACGAGACCACTGACGGCACAAGACCGAGGAGATATTTTGTACCTTTTTTGCTTCCAGTCGTTCCTGTTTGAGTTATTTTATTTTCTCTTCTTATTTGTTCATTTTTATCCGAGATCTTAACAGCTGGAAAAAAAAAAACTTTTGAAGGAAAAAAATAAATAATTTTTTTTTTTTTTTAATATTTTTTCCTTCTTGTTGCTCTTTGTGTAAGGTTTAAACAGCGAATTTACAAAAGAAAGCTTAAAGAATAATAAAAAAGAAAAACAAAACCTCTTTGGATAAAAATCTCAGTCGTAGTGTAACGATCGTCCTCGAGACCTCTATGGATTTCTGAACGGTTAAACATTTGGAAAAGGAAAAAGTCAGTTACTGATGTAGAGTGTTTATCCATTTGGTTATTTACCGTCCTAGGCAGGCGCGGGACATGCTGTGATCCCGGGAGTTGTATCACAGCAGAATAAAATCCATATAAACCTTTGCAGAACAGCGAAACGTAGGGATTTTATATAAATACAAAACATGTACTTGTACCTCCCGCACGGCAGAGGTGATAGATCAAACTTGTGTGAGTTCATTTAAAGGGATATTAATCAAAAATTTTAATTAAAGGGGTTTTCAAGGAATATAAATTAACAGCCTATCCTTATGTGCAATCAGTGGCTTTGGTGGATAAACAAAGGATCCATAAAGTCCTCTTCAGAGACACAGCATAGTCCCAATCCCCGAAATTAGGCTCCCAAGTGTCCAACTAATAACCTGTACTGAGAAAAAATATAAACACAGCACTTTTGTTTTTGTTCCCATTTTTCATGAGCTGAACTCTAAGATTTAAGACTTTTTGTATCTACACAAAAAGCCTTTTTCTCTCAAATATAATTTATACACCACACAGGTGTGTCATATGAACATTCTGATTAGACAGAATGACTATTGCACAGGTACGCCTGTGATCTTTAGAGATCTGCCTACTTAGACCCTTAGGCGGGCTTTGCACACTACGACATCGCAGGTGCGATGTCGGTGGGGTCAAATTGAAAATGACGCACTTCCGGCATCGCATGCGACATCGCAATGTGTAAAGGTTCGATGATACGATTAACGAGCGCAAAAGCGCCGTAATCGTATCATCGGTGCAGCGTCGGCGTAATCCATAATTACGCTGACGCGACGGTCCGATGTTGTTCCTCGTTCCTGCGGCAGCACACATCGCTGTGTGTGAAGTCGCAGGAGCGAGGAACATCTCCTACCGGCGTCACTGCGGCTTCCGTAGGATATGCGGAAGGAAGGAGGTGGACGGGATGTTTACATCCTGCTCATCTCTGCCCCTCCGCTCCTATTGGCCGCCTGCCGTGTGACGTCGCAGTGACGCCACACGACCCGCCCCCTTAATAAGGGGGCGGGTCGCCGGCCAGAGCGACGTCCCAGGATAGGTGAGTCCATGTGAAGCTGCCGTAGCGATAATGTTCGCTACGGCAAATATCACAAGGATATCGTACCTGCGATGGGGGCGGGGACTATCGCGTGCGACATCGCAGCATCGGCTTGCGATGTCGCAGTGTGCAAAGTACCCCTTAGGGACGTCGGTTCCCTCATCTGCCCAGGCATCTTGTGGAGGCTACCTCGTCCCTGGTCATGCTGCTGCCTTCCAGAGGATGAGTACACCTCACAGGCTTCCTGCTTCTGCCCGAAAGGTGCGCGTGGCCATGCTTCTTTTCTTAAAGGGCCAGCGCACCCTAACCCGGAAGTGACTCTCAGATCAGTTGAGAGGTTGCAGGTACTAAAGGCACCCTTCAGGCAGAACCAGGAGGCTTGTGAGGTGTACACAGGCTCTGGGAGGCAGCAGCATGGACTGGGGACAGGACATCCACTGCAGGACGCCCGGGCAGGTGAGAGAACTGATGTCCCCACTGGGGGAGGGGGGTAGGACAATGCAGGAATTCTGGTTTGGGCGTTATAAGAGTGTTATCAAGTTTTCTTAGATGTTGGAGAAGATTGAAAAAAATAAATATCTCTATTTTCTCCCTTCTGTCAGTCCATGAAAACCGGACCATATCTGAGTACAAAGTAACGAAAATCCAGTGGATCACAAGCAGATGAATTAAAAACTTTCCTTTATTTTCATCGCTTTAAAAATGGATAGACAGCATCCATAAGGCACAGTTCATCCACAAGGCACAGTTCATGCTGTCTATCCATTTTTAAAGCGATGAAAATAAAGGAGAGTTTTTAATTTATCTGCCTGTGATCCGCTGGATTTTCGTTACTTTGTATCTGCTATTATCCCCTTGTGCCTGGGATTTCCGTGCAGGATCAGCTGGCCTACTCCTCAGACTTACACACCAGAGCGGTGAGCTGGAACACGTTTCTTCTTGCATATCCGAGTACAGTCTGATTTTTCTGATGGTTCCATTGACTTGCATGGCCGAGTGTGATCCGGTAATCAGAGGAAACTCAGACATTCTGCAATTCTCTTCTCAGACCGACTCGGTCCCAGGAAAAAATCAGAGTTATACACAGCCCCATAGAATAACATTGGTCTGAGTGCGATCCGATGTTTTGTCGTATTGCACTCAGACAGAAAATATGGTCTTTTGCACAAGCCCTAAAGATAGTCGAAATAGGCTCTATATGGAAAACCCACTTTAAAGCAGTTACATGGCATTACCATTTGGGGAAAGAGCTGTTGGAGGGAAATCACGTTTCTTCACCTGCCCTTATTTTCCTGCTGGTAAAGACAAGCAGCAACTATGAGAGACCCCAGAGCCAACAATGCAGACGAGCTGCAGGCGGCTATCAAAGCAACCTGGTCTTCCATAACCCCTCAGCAGTGCCACAGGCTGATCGCCTCCAGGCCACATTGCCGCATTGATGCCATAAATCATGCAAAAGGAGCCGACCAAGTATTGAGGCATTTACTGTACAGACTTTTCAGGAGGCGCCAACATTTCTGAGTGTAAAACAATTTTTTCGGTTGGTGTCTTATATAATATTCTAATTTTCTGAGATAATGACTTTTGGGTTTTCATTGGCTGTAACCTATAATCATCAATATTAACAGAAATAAACACGTGAAATGGATCCCTGTGTGTTTAATGACTCTATATAATATATAGGTATAGATCCCTCTGTGTTTAATGACTCTATATAATATATAGGTATAGATCCCTCTGTGTGTAATGACTCTATATAATATATAGGTATAGATCCCACTGTGTGTAATGACTCTATATAATATATAGGAATAGATCCTTCTGTGTGTAAGGACTCTATATAATATATAAGTATAGATCCCTCTGTGTGTGATGACTCTATATAATATATAGGAATAGATCCCTCTGTATGTAATGACTCTATATAATATATAGGTATACATCCCTCTGTGTGTAATGACTCTATATAATATATAGGTATAGATCCCTCTGTGTGTAATGACTCTATATAATATATAGGTATAGATCCCTCTGTGTGTAATGACTCTATATAATATATAAGAATAGATCCCTCTGTGTGTAATGACTCTATATAATATATAGGAATAGATCCCTCTGTGTGTAATGACTCTATATAATATATAGGAATAGATCCCTCTGTGTGTAATGACGCTATATAATATATAAGAATAGATCCCTCTGTATGTAATGACTCTATATAATAAATAGGAATACATCCCTCTGTGTGTAATGACTCTATATAATATATAGGAATAGATCCCTCTATGTGTAATGACTCTATATCATATATAGGAATAGATCCCTCTATGTGTAATGACTCTATATCATATATAGGAATAGATCCCTCTGTGTGTAATGACTCTATATAATATGTAGGAATAGATCCCTCTGTGTGTAATGACTCTATATGATATGTAGGAATAGATCCCTCTGTGTGTAATGACTCTATATAATATATAGGAATAGATCCCTCTGTGTGTAATGACTCTATATGATATGTAGGAATAGATCCCTCTGTGTGTAATGACTCTATATAATATATAGGAATAGATCCCTCTGTGTGTAATGACTCTATATGATATGTAGGAATAGATCCCTCTGTGTGTAATGACTCTATATAATATGTAGGAATAGATCCCTCTGTGTGTAATGACTCTATATGATATGTAGGAATAGATCCCTCTGTGTGTAATGACTCTATATAATATATAGGAATAGATCCCTCTGTGTGTAATGACGCTATATAATATAGTGATAACACAATGATCCAAAACGCTGATGACACGGGTACCAATTTTTCACGTAGGTTTTAAAACACAGACATGTGAATCAAGTCTTAGAAGGTTATTTTATCAAAAGATTTTCCAATCGCAGACACAGAAAAAAAAACAACAGAAAAACACTAAAAATAAAGTACTAATTAGTTTCCAATGTACTGATCGCTAAAGCAGAGGAGCGATTTCATGATCCTGGAGGTTTGGGAGCGGTGACGTGGTCACAGCAGGGAGGCTAGAAACAGAGAGGACAGAGGAGGATGGCAGAAGCTGAAACGCACCGAGGCTTCACAGGAAGGGGGCAGCGCTCTTGGACGATGTGTTCCAGTTTACCGAAAAACTACTAAACTCCATTCAGGAAATAAGGACATCTTATCTAATGGAAACTAATTAGGAAATGTTTAAATTTTTTGTATTATAGAAAAGCAAAAGTCATGTACAACAGCATTAATGGTTTTTTTTTTATTACTGCGAGAATTTGGGCATTAGAAAATGACTCATTAAAGGGATATTCCCATCTCCAAGATCCTATCCCAATATATAGTAGGTATAATAATAATATTAATATTAGCAAATAACTCCAATTAGAAATGTAGTATAGTTCTTCTGATTCACTTTATTGCTTACCTCATGTGCAGGGCATTGCAGGACCTTAACTAACTGTGACTATATGTGTGACTATGTGTGTGGATACCTCCATGGTTATGACCATACATATAGTCACAGTTAGTTAGTTAGTTAGTTAGTTGCTCATGGTTATAACTATGGCTACCTAAGGTCCTGCAATGCCCTGAACTTTAGGTAAGCAACATAGTCAATGAGAAGTACTATACTACATTTCTAATTGGAGGTATTTACTAATATTATTATTATAACACTGGGATAGGATCTTGGAGATGGGAATAACCCTTTTAACCTCTATGGCAAAGTTAGGGAGCATGCTCTATGATTGGTCAGGGAGGAGGAGCTGCTCCATTTATCTATTGTCTATATACAATTTCATTATATTCCTGTCTCTGCCGATATTGATATAAGTGTTGACTCTGCCCCTGTGTACTCAGAAATAATAGTGATACTAGTAGTGAAAAAAAAGCCACCAACATATAGCCTGGAAACTTGACACTCATTCCATTCTAGTCAAACACCATTTTTGTCAAGTGACAGACACTTTGGTGGAATCCATCAGACCCCCCCATTGATTTAACAGGGACTTATATTGTGTTGTGGGTTCCATGCTAAACAGATGTTGATAGAGCCATAAGCTGGATGTTCGGTCAGTAGACAGTTATCTCTCTCGACTCTTCATAAATCAGTGTTCGTCTCAACCGACTTCTCACATGTTTTTAATAGCTTTTGTCATGTGATTTTTTGTCCTGATGAAGGAGATTCATTCTCAGAAATGCGTTGACAAATAAAAAGAATCACCAATAGACCAGCCTTGGATCAGGGGTTTTTAAGTATCACTTCTTTTCCCTTTCATGCTCCCACTCAGATTAGGTTTTCAATAAAGAAAGAGGAAAAATGTGCCTACAATTGCCTCTTGGTTCCTCCAAAACCAAATCCATAAGCTGTTCAAATTCCAACTGCCCAATTCTTCTCAACCCGATATCATCTGTCATGGTGGAGCTGATAGGGCCCCATACACAAGAGAGTTTATACCACTTTACACGCAACGACGTAACTAATGATATGTCGTTGGGGTCACAGAATTTGTGATGCACATCCGCCATCGTTAGCGACGTCGTTGTGTGTGACACCTATGCGCGAGTGTTAACGATCAGAAATACTCCCCTAATCGTTGATCATTGACACATCGTCCATTTCCCAAATATCGTTGCTCGTTCTGGACGCAGGTTGTTCATCGTTCCTGAGGCAGCACACATCGCTATGTGTGACACCCCAGGAACAACGAACAACAACGTACCTGCGTCCTCCGGCAACAAGGTGGTCATGTCGTTCATGTGGCTGCTCTCCGCCCCTCCGCTTCTATTGGTGGCCCGCTGTGTGACGTCGCTGTGACTCCGCATGAACCTCCCCCTTAGAAAAGAGGTTGTTTGCTGGCCACAGCGACGTCGTTAGGAAGGTAAGTATGTGCGACGCGTACCGGCAATATTGTACGCCACGGGCAGCGATTTGCCCGTGACGCACAAACGACGGGAGCGGGTGTGATCGCTAGCGCTGTCGCTGCGTGTAAAGCAGCCTTTTCAGCTGGAAATTGGTGGGCTTGGTCTACTTCTATCTAATATCTATGGGGACCTTTAAACGATTTTTGGAAGAAAATCTTCTTGTGGAAAGTTGGGGTAGTGTTTGAGTGTTAACATGTCTGGCCAGTCCATTGAGTACACACGCCCCTACGTCTGACCGGTCAACTTTTTTTAAGACTAATAATATACTATATTTCTAAAATGTATCAGCTGTGATATATTTATCACATATAGTTTTGTATTTGACTGTTTTTATGTTTTTTTATATACTTATAGAAAGTATTTAGTAGAGTTGATGCAAATGCACAGTGCAGATTCAGTAATCTGTGGCCACAGGACAGAAGCTCTGAGAACTGCCCCTTACCTGTCTGCTTTTCTTTTGATTAGCCAGCCTGGAATGACATCATCATTACGGTGTGACGCACAGCCAGGCCAACTAATCAAAAGAAATATTCATACGAATTACAGTACAAAAATATATCAATTTCATAGTAAAAATACACTTTATTTCATCAATAATAGTAACATGATTTCACAGGGATAAAAATTTGAGCAGAAAAAGTACAAAACGTGCACATGTTAAAACTGCAAATTGCAGGGGGGTGTGTCCAATGCACCAGCGTCTAAGGGAATTTCAGTAATGTCACAAAAGGACCATCACAATTTGCAGTTTTAACATGTGCACGTTTTGTACTTTTTCTGCTCAAATTTTTATCCCTGTGAAATCATGTTACTATTATTGATGAAATAAAGTGTATTTTTACTATGAAATTTATATATTTTTGTAGTGTAATTCGTATGAATATTTCTATGGAGGTCTTTTGTAGGAGCATACTTGTGTTTGGTGACTCTTCATAATATATGTCTGAATATGGACCTAGGGATTCATTTTCTTTTCAACTAATCAAAAGAGCTTACAACAGGTAGTAGGCGTAATTGGCTGATGGACCGGGTTTTACTCATGCATTTGCACCAATTGTAAGGCCCCTTTCACACTGTGTTCCTCTTCCCCATTCATTGGTCCTGTTGGGGCTTCCATCCAAACCCCCTGCAAAACATGTTTTGGACATATCACCATATTTGCGAGTATATGCCTATTGGAGGTGGACACCCAGACGTAATAGACTGCAACTGGATGTCTGCCTCCAGTAAGTGTATATTCCCGAAAATAGTGCATGACAGAGCACACAGTGACTCCATCTGCACCATAATAGTCAATGGCCCTGTTGGTGCATATGTTCGAAACCCGTTTTGTGGAGGGTTCGGACGGAAGCCCCGACGGTACCACTGAACGGGGAGAGTAACGCAGTGTAAAAGTAGCCTTACATTTAGAAACAAGTGAATTAATTTGCAGCATCCTCGTCCAGTGGCCAGGTCAATAGTTTGTAGCTGCCTTGAAAGTACCCTTCAAAACATCTTCTACATGTCATGATCCGGTTTGGTGGTGCTCTGCTCTTTTGCAGAGTCAATGCTTGGTTTTATATTATTCTCAGATGTACTGGTTGTTCCTGGTCTCGCGCCCTGTGGTAGGGGCCTGTTCATTGGAGCCTCGTTCTGGGTGATCGCTCTGCTTTATTTTGGAAGTACTTCACCCGGAACACTGCCAGTGATAGTTCCTGTGTTGCAGCAGTTGTAGCTGGCTTCCGTAAGTGACTGTCTTGATCTTGTCTGGCTACCTCATTCCTAGTACCCTCCTCCACCTGTTTTCCCAAACCTGACTTGACTCCCTGCCTCCCAGACTCCTGGCTTGTATCCTGACCTCGGCTCTGCTGTCTTTGTACCTGATGTGTTCGCCTGGCTTCCAGACCCCCGGCTTGTATCCTGACCACAGCTCTGCTCTGTCCCTTGTAACTGATGCAAATTCCCGGCTCCTGACCTTTGGCTTGATTGACTATTTCTCTACTTGTGTATCTAGTGACACCTAGTTTTAGCGCATCACACTACCTACCAGTATCCCCAACTCCTCTTTTGTTTTGTAGTTCTGGGACAACATCATGCTCTCATCCCGCTTCAGCAATGATGTCGCACCCAAGCTACAAATCAAGAGGAACCAGGATGCTGGCAGGTAGGAGATATTGTGTAAGGTTCCCTTACGATAGATATGGACTACTAAACTGACCACTGAACCAGGATCCTGTGAATCAATTTTCTTACCTCCAATTATATAATATTATATAGCGTTATATATTTTATACTGCATTCTATAATACCACTGCCATATTTTTTTCACTACCAAGCTTCATAAGCTTTTTCATGAAGGACAGGACATTTCCGCTCTATGGAGTACGGGCCTTGTTTTGCCGCATTGTGTTCTACAAGAAGCATTTATCTCACCGTGTGGATAATTTAGGAGGAACGTGTCAGGATCTGATAGTGTGTCACCTACTGCAGTTCGCCGTCTTATTATTATCAATGTCGTCAGGCAGCTTAAACTTTATGTCTGTGTGTGGATGGAAAATGGATGAGAAGAATCCTGTGCAGTGACACATCTCCTCCATCTGCTCTTGCGCTTCGGTTATAATTGTGCTTCTCCGATATCTAGTCACTGAAGAGAACCTGCCGAGTGATCACAAATACACCGTCCAAGAATGATCCAGTTGTCAGTCATGTCTTCCAGTCTTATTTCCCATGAATACACTTTTATAATATATATAAAGGACTCAAGTGAGATAAGAAGGGAGTCGTTCACTCATTTCTTTGTTAGGTGACACAAACAGGAGTGTAACTAGAAGGGTTGTCGGGGGAAGTAATGATGAGCAAATATACTGAAGCTCGAATTCGGCAATTCACTCAAATTTGGCCAGAAAATTCCACTACCATCAATCAAATGTGTATTATTATGTTCTGATATCTCTCCAGACCTCAGAGTATATTAAGCCATAAATACCCCATTTTTATTAATATTGCCCCCAGGGGGCGCAAACAGTGGTGTAACTAAAGGCCCCGTTACACGCAACGACGTATTAACGAAATATCACCGGGGTCACGGATTCCGTGACACACATCCGGCATCGTTAGCGACGTCGTTGCGTGTGACAGCAATGAGCGAGTGTTAACGATGGAAAATACTCACTAAATCGTCCGTCGTTGACACGTCGTTCATTTTCAAAATATTGTTGATTGTAGAGGTTGCAGGTTGTTCGTCGTTCCCGAGGCAGCACACATCGCTGTGTGTGACACCTCGGGAACGACGAACTACAGCTTACCTGCGGCCGCCAGCAATGCGGAAGGAAGGAGGTGGGCGGGATGTTGCGGCTGCTCATCTCCGCCCCTCCGCTTCTATTGGGCGGCCGCTTAGTGACGCCGCACGAACTGCCCCCTTAGAAAGGAGGCGGTTCGCTGGACCCAGCGACGTCGCTAGCCAGGTAAGTCCGTGTGACGGGGCCTAGCGATCTTGTGCACCACGGGCAGCGATTTGCCCGTGACGCACAACCGATGGGGGCGGTTATGCTCGCTAGCGATATCGCTTGCGATATCGCTGCATGTAACACCCCCTTAAGGCTTTAGGATTGTTCTAAAGATACCTTCAGTCCATGTGAGAAGGCCAAAACGTTTAAAGCCCCATAATAATCGTAGACATTGTTGGAGATTTTGCATGGGGGACAACAAACCTCAAGCTATGAACCACCCAGCTCCTATTGCATGCCACAAAGTCAGAACCACCTGCTATAATATCTCCAGTAATATTTTCATCAGATCACCTGGAGTCGTGGCAACCCTTTCGCTCACCCGTGATCACTTCCAGGTTGCTCTGATGGGTGCATTTAATGATGACAACAGCATTTAACATGTTAACAGCCACAGATGTTAGAGGCAAATGATGGCTGAACAAGTCAGCCCGCATCAAATTCAAGGACACGACATATGACGTAGCTGTATGTCATATGTCATGAAGGGGTTAAAGAGAACTAAAGTTATCTACAATATGTAAAGCATTGAGATATTAATGATGGCTACACCTATGTCTGTGCCTACGTTTTTTTAGGAATCCATTGGCGAATATTTATGCAAAGTAACTGGCAAGAGCAAACATTTTGCATCCACTTGCAACACTCCAGGTTCTTTGGCCTCTTTTTCCTTCCTTCACCTTTCTGCTGTCTGTGACTGAGAGGTCATGCTTCACTGTGACTTGTTCCTCCAACCCAAGATCTTTCGCAGGCGCCATCATACTGTCACGTTAGGTATGAGGAAGTACTAAGCAAGCTGCAAAAGGTAAGGGAAGGGGACCCCTGCGTCTAGGAAAGGGGGAGATAGCGAACCCTGACCAAACCTACTGCTGGTCCCTGGGGTCCCTCACCACCCTAGAGAGGTTCCACACCTATGCGCCGAGCTGGATACCTGACCCTAGGTATCCCTAGTGCTGGACCCTAAATAGTGAAGTGGTGGGATGAGCTGTTTGTCAACGCCAGTAAACACTAAAGGAAGACACAAGAAGGACACACAGGGAAAAAAAGCATGAACTACTTATCCACAGTTGAATCAGGTAGAAGTTCAGCAAACCTTCAGCAACGATAATACAGATGAGAGCAAGCCACCTGCTTGCAACAAGAGCTAGAATGAACTGAATAATATTATCAGCACCAGTCCAAGGAAGAAGGGAGTATTTAAGCACCAAGAGAATACTGATGGGTGGAAGTTGAGTTCCTGCTGGATCCAAAATGGGGAGAGATGGAAACCCAGCAGAAAAGCTACCTATACCAATGAATACTGACAGCATGAACAATAGAAAGTCAGAGACATTATTGACAGCCAAACACTGTGATTTTCTATAGTCAGAAACCTCATGATTGTCTGTCACCTGTGACACACAGCTGGAGACGACACACGTGCAGGAAAGTCTTGATGACATTGTGAGAGCCGAATTAGCGATCTGCCAAGCCAACAATAAAGTCTCCATTATAATCCATTAAAGCCACAGTACCCCCTTTGTCTACCTCAGCAGCCCCCCCCACCCCAGAGAGCGCCAGTCCCTTACCTCCCTACGCTCTTGTACATATTGTCATGATTCTGCTGCAGTGCTCTGCTTTCCTGCAGGACCTCATATTTTTCCCCGGTTCCCGGTCGAGGCCTGTGTGGTGCGGGAGGGGTCTCTTCTTTGGATACTCATTCTAGGTGATTGCTCCGCTTTATATAGGAGCTGTTTCACCCGTAACGCTGCCAGTGATAGTTCCTGTTTTGCAGTGCACGTCTCTGGTTCCTGTAAGTGTCTGTCCTGATCTTGTCCCGCTACCTAGTTCCTCGGTTCCCAGCCTGTGTTCTTCCTGTAATTCCCTGAATCCCTGACCTTGGCTCGCCCCCTGACTCCGGCTCTGCTCGCTCCCTTGTACTTACATGACCTCTATCTTTACTGACCCCGGCTTGTCCCCTGACTCCAGCTCTGCTCGCTTTCTTATACTTATGTGACCTCTATGTTTACTGACCCCGGCTCGTCCTCTGACTCTGGTTCTGCTTGCTATCTTGTACTTACGTGGCCTCTATGATTACTGACCCCGGCTTGTCCCCTGACTCCTGCTCTGCTCGCTCCCTTGTACTTACATGATCTCTATCTTTACTGACCCCGGCTCGTCCCCTGACTCCAGCTCTGCTCGCTCCTTGTACTTACATGACCTCTATCTTTACTGACCCCGCCTCATCCCCTAACTCCGGCTCTGCCTGCTCCCTTGTACTTACATGACCTCTATCTTTACTGACCCCGGCTTGTCCCCTGACTCCAGCTCTGCTCGCTCCCTTGTACTTACATGATCTCTATCTTTACTGACCCCGGCTCGTCCCCTGACTCCGGCTCTGCTCGCTCCCTTGTACTTACATGACCTCTATCTTTACTGACCTCGCCTCATCCCCTAACTCCGGCTCTGCCTGCTCCCTTGTACTTACATGACCTCTATCTTTACTGACCCCGGCTTGTCCCCTGACTCCGGCTCTGCTCGCTCCTTTTTTCATTTACGTTATCTCCTGGCTTTTGACCCCTGGCTTTTTTTACTGCTCCTCACTAGGTGTGTCTAGTGAAACCTAGTGTACAAACCCGGAAGATTCACTCCACTAGGGTGCCTGGCTACTCTAGTGCTTTGGTGTCTTTTAACACCCGGGTTCTCGTCATCACACATATCTTTTCCAGTAAGAGGAAATTAGAAGTCCTCCGGCAAATCAAATACAATTTTGCAAACTCTGGGACATTAGTTATCATTGAGGTGCATTTTTTTAACCCTACTGATTCTGTTTGACATCAATTTTTACGGTAATTTTGGTTTGGTCTTACATTGCAATAAAGGGAACAAATGGGAAAAGAATTCTAAGCTGCTTCCTATATAAGATTAGAACATTTTTTGTGTGTTTCAACAAGAGACACAAATACAGAAATTTCCACCGTGCGTAATGTAGGTGAAGAATACTGTACTGAATACCCTAACGGCAGTACATTAGATTCCCAGCAGCAATCTGCATTAACCTACTTCATGCTGTGACACTCGCAATGTGAAGTTTATTTGCTTATTTGACTTTGAATAATTGGCCAGGTCCACCCGTGTGGTTCAACGAAATTCAGTCCAAGTCTGCACTCCCTAGTAATATAACCCTATAGTGCATAAAACAATGTTATAAAGGGGCACCACTAATAAATGTATATTGCAAATGTCTCTCTATCATTACCTTTCTGTAAATTTCTCACACTACAAATTCCATAAAACATTGTAATAAGCTAGAAAACCCCTCAATGGGCTGCAATTGCTATTACAACCAATAGGTGGCCACATAGACACTTATAGCATAAACATCTTCAGACAAATTATCTCATAACTAAGGTATTTTTGAAAACTGGTCATCCCAAATTATTGGAATAGAGATTATAGCAAAAAAACAAACAAAAAAACATAGTTAATGGTCAAAAGCTGATGAATTTAAGTACATATAAGGGCTTATCTGGGGCTATTTTTATTTTCAAGGGACTATGAACTGACAGGCAGGTAGTTGTTAACTGCCTACCTAACTGATGTGCCTGCTGATTTTCTCTGCTGGGTCAGGGAGCAATTCTGCTGCTCCATTTGACCTTACATCAACAGAGCAGCTCTTTCTCTTCTGGACTGCCGACATCATGCTGATTGACCACTGACTCCCCATAGTTAGGCAGCGGGGAGCTGTCTGTCCATAAGCATGATGTCAGCAGTCATGTCTGTTAACAGAGCAGAAGAGAAGAAATTGCTATGTCAAAGTGACGTTACTAGAAGCCACAGAATCACTTTTTAGTGATCCATGACCACTCTGAACTTGCAGTGGTTAGAACAGGCAGGTAGTTAACAACTACCTGCATATTAGTTCATAGACCCGTGAGAATAAAAGACTTAAATAGTCCTGGATAACCCTTTAACGCTCCTTAATGCTTCCTCACAACTTGCCATACAAGTAGGGTGGCTTCTGGGTGCATGTGCATTGAGCAGGCTCAATGCAGCAGATGTTGTGCTTACTACAATCATTGCGGTGTAACCACTTACATGTGACTTACGACGTCAAAGTGACAGGACGGATACACTCTTACTTTCGTAGCGCTCACTAATATACAAATTAGGCACACTGAATACAGTTTTATGGTAAAACAATTTTGTAACAATTTATTAAGATTGCATCAGGATAATGTTCAATTATGGAATGGCAGAAACAATATTACCCTGTTCTATTGATTCAATCAATGTAAATCATAGTATAAAGAGAAATTAAGCATCAATACATTAACTAAGTATTGTAACATCATTTCTCGACTGGAGGGACTTCAGTGTCAGCGACAAGGAAAATACTCTGGTCTTATCATCACAGAAGAAGTGCATCAACTGTACCTTCTGGAATGTCCCTAACTCACTGAGCAGAGCCCCCCCTTTTTATACACAGCTCCCATATCTTCCTCCATCATGGCTGCGCAGTATGTTTTAGCCAGATCATCAGTTTCTTGCAGTTGCGCAGTATGCTGTTTATCATGAAACTAAAGGCCCCGTCACACTAAGCAACATCGCTAGCAACATCGCTGCTAACGAACAACTTTTGTGATGTTGCTAGCGATGTTGCTGTGTGTGACATCCAGCAACAACCTGGCCCCTGCTGTGAGGTCGTTGGTTGTTGCTGAATGTCCTGGGCAATTTTTTAGTTGTTGCTGTCCCGCTGTGAAGCGCACATCGCTGTGTGTGACAGCGAGACAGCAACAACTAAATGTGCAGGCAGCAGGAGCCGGCTTCTGCGGAGGCTGGTAACCAATGTAAACATCGGGTAACCAAGAAGCCCTGTCCTTGGTTACCCGATATTTACCTTTGTTACCAGCCTCCGCCGCTCTCACTGCCTGTGCTGCCGGCTCCTGCTCTGTGCACATGTAGCTGCAGCACACATCGGGTTAATTAACCCGATGTGTGCTGTAACTAGGAGAGCAGGGAGCCAGCGCTAAGCAGTGTGCGCTGCTCCCTGCTCTGTGCACATGTAGCTGCAGCACACATCGGGTAATTAACCCGATGTGTGCTGTAACTAGGAGAGCAAGGAGCCAGCGCTAAGCATTGTGCGCTGCTCCCTGCTCTGTGCACATTTAGCTGCAGCACACATCGGGTAATTAACCCGATGTGTGCTGTAACTAGGAGAGCTAGGAGCCAGCGCTCAGTGTGCGCTGCTCCCTGCTCTCTGCACGTGCGGTGGTAACCAAGGTAAATATCGGGTTGGTTACCCGATATTTACCTTAGTTACCAAGCTCAGCATCTTCCACGCGGCGCTGGGGGCTGGTTACTGGTTGCTGGTGAGCTCACCAGCAACTCGTGTAGCGACGCTCCAGCGATCCCTGCCAGGTCAGGTTGCTGGTGGGATCGCTGGAGCGTCGCAGTGTGACATCTCACCAGCAACCTCCTAGCAACTTACCAGTGATCCCTATCGTTGTTGGGATCGCTGGTAAGTTGCTTAGTGTGACTTACGTTAAGTTCCCTGACCACATCACAGTGCTTCAAGGTTGTTTATTACTAATTACAGTCTAACAATCCAAGGTTTGTTTGCTACTGATTAAAGTCTAACAATCCAAAGTTCTTCTGTATGTTGTTTGGCACAAAGTTAAAGGTCCAGTCACACTAAGCAACTTACCAGCGATCCCAACAACGATAGGGATCGCTGGTAAGTTGCTAGGAGGTTGCTGGTGAGCTGTCACACTGCGACGCTCCAGCGATCCCACCAGCAACCTGACCTGGCAGGGATCGCTGGAGCGTGGCTACACGAGTTGCTGGTGAGCTCACCAGCAACCAGTGACCAGCCCCCAGTCTCCTAGTTACAGCACACATCAGGTTAATTAACCCGATGTGTGCTGCAGCTAAATGTGCACAGAGCAGGGAGCAGCGCACACTGAGTGCTGGCTCCTTGCTCTCCTAGTTACAGCACACATCGGGTTAATTTCCTGATGTGTGCTGCAGCTATCTGTGCACAGAGCAGGAGCCGGCAGCACAGGCAGTGAGAGCGGAGGAGGCTGGTATCAAAGGTAAATATCGGGTAACCAAGGACAGGGCTTCTTGGTTACCCGATGTTTACATTAGTTACCAGCCTCAGCAGAAGCTGGCTCCCTGCTCACTGCACATTAGTTGTTGCTGTCTCGCTGTCACACACAGCGATCTGTGCTTCACAGCAGGACAGCAACAACTAAAAAATGGCCCAGGACATTCAGCAACAACCAACGACCTCACAGCAGGGGCCAGGTTGTTGCTGGATGTCACACACAGCAACATCGCTAGCAACGTCACAAAAGTTGTTCGTTACCAGCGATGTTGCTAGCGATGTTGCTTAGTGTGACGGGGCCTTAACTCCTCATGACCACAGCATAACGCTCTAAGATTGTACCACATGGACAGCAAGACCTCCATAATCCCCTATTCTGAAAACTGGATACCTATTTTTACGTAGTCACACACTTATACTTGTCTCATTCGTATCACAACATGCAAGTGTCAACGTCTGACAGCGGCATATAAACAATTGGATCCTGGAGGTCTTTTTTCTTACCCATTGACTTTCCCCTTAATGTGATTGAAGAGTGCCAGTGGGTAAACTGATAATATAATGCAAAAAGATTAAGTCCCCTTAAGGAATGCCAAATGACAGGAGTGAGGGCTGTAAAAATATGAAAAAAATAAAAAAATAAATAAAAAGTAGAAAAAAAAACCTATAAACCTTAATAAAAAAATAATAAAAAATGTGAAAACTTCTAAATGTGTATAATATTTGAGTTTCAGGAATATGGCGCAGACATGTGCACAGGATCTCTCCTTAGCTGGTGAAGTCTTCCTGGCTGTGTACTACGCATACTGTACAGTCCGTTGATTTCAATGAGCTCTAAGTAGGAGCTATTTCAATGAGCTAATTCAGAGGTCTATTTTTTTATGTACGACTTCTATCTGTGTTTTTTACAGCTTGAACTGGCACCTAGTATAATTTATGGGGCTGCTCACACGTCCGATTTTTTTTTTTTTTTATGGAGCGAGTGGTCCCTTCAAATCCACGGAGACATGTTGATAGTGATCCCGAGTTTCGGATGAAAATGGGAAAAGCAAGTCTGTGGTTCGAGAAAGTTTTTTCCCCTTATCCAAGAAAAAATGATAAACAGATACACTGATGAGCCCAAGACAATTTTTCTTGTACGTGAAAAAAAATACCTAACGTCTAAATGAGCCCCTATGCCAATCCACCGATCCAATATCTATAAAATCCACATCATGGTATTATTTTTTATTATATATATTATTTTTATAGCAACCAAGAAAGGGGAGAAATTCCATGAATATAACGGGAGCCAGTATAAGCGGGGGTTGCGCTCCTGCAGGTAAATGGCCATCAATTTTTATACTGAAGCTGCGCCGTCCCCGCTCTTTAAACCGTCACGATCAAGGCCAAGTTGTTAGTTTGGGCCAAATGGCTGAAAGGCAGAAGTCACCTTTCTGTTTATTGCGCCAGTGATTGAATTGTCAAATAGCATATTCAATCGGAAAGGAAATTAGCATAGACTAATTGGTATGTGTAATTCAATTAACATGTTAGTCTTTGTGGAATCCTTTGTCATAGCGCCATTCTACCATTATTCTACCATTATTCTACCATTATTTTAAACATTTCTGATCACATTTTCCTTTTCCGTTTTTTGTTAGATTTTATATAAATTATATTATTTTATGTAAAATTACTATTGTTTTTCTACTAGGATTTTTTTTATATCTTCCAATTAAAGGGTTATTCCCATCTCCAAGATCCTATCCCAATATTTAGTAGGTGTAATAATAATAACAATAGAAATGTAGTATAGTTCTCTTGATTAACTATGTCTCTTACCTCATGTGCAGGGCATTGTATCCATGGTTATGATCATTCATTGTCACAGTTGTCTCTTGTGACAGATTCAGGGCTAAAAAGCCATTGCTATGTTCACCCCTGTAGTTAAATGTAGTTTACTTTCTTTTGCGGTGGAGACAGTTAATAAAAGTTTTCCTTGCCAGCAAGCATTCTCATTACCATCTCAGATGATTCTAGTTTGGACCACTCCCAATCCCTATTTATATCCTCTGCTTCCAGTAGAGGGTTCTGGTTATTCCATTACTTATTTGGATGCTTGGCCTGGAGGTGGAAGGAGCTGGTGGAGTCTTCACTGCAAGTAGCTGTGTAGGCTGCAGTCTTGACATGTTTCCCCCTGTTTATCTTCCTTCCCTTGTGTGTTATTTAGTGCAGCGGTGGGACTAGTGATCCTTACCTGTCCACTCACTAGCCAGGACTATTGTAAAGTCACTCAGGGATTCGGGTTCCTGCTCGGCGATTGGTGAGGAACCTGTATAGGGACTGGCTGGGAGTGCAGGGTACAGTTGCAGGTAAGTGGAGGAAGTGTCCATCCTCCCTCTCACTAGTGCTAGGGACCACCATTGTTAAAGTGTCCCTGATGTACCTCCTGTGTTGTGTGTTGCGTCATGAGCCGTATTTCCCTATCACTAGCGTGACATATAGTGACAGTTAGTTGTTCTTGTTCGTAACCATGGATACCTAAGCTACTGCAATGCCCTGCACATGAGGTAAGTGACATAGCTAATCAAGAGAACTATACTACGTTTCTAATTGGAGGTATTTGCTAATATGATTAGTATTACATCTACTACATATTTGGATAGGATCTTGGAGATGGGAATAACCCTTTAAGGAATGTTTAGATAAAGCGATTACCAATTGTTGATATAATCCTGTTTGTACAGACTTGTTACAACTAACCAGCAGATCGAGTCAAAGGAGGGGTACTCTCAACTGTATTCGGTCCAATAGCGAATGAATGGAGTAGTAGCACACATCAGCAGCCAGTGGTGCATAGAAAGAGGCATTGAGAAGTCGGTCCCCACCAATCCACAAATTACCACCTCTCCGACATTCCAAGAGATATTTCAAAGCTCCCTTCTACAGATCGGTGGAAGTATTAATGGTTTGACCCCCTCCACTCTGTAAGTTATCTCCTATTCTGCATATGGAGGGAGATTTGAGTTCCCCATTTTCCAGATCGGGGGGAGTTCCAGGGTATGGACCTCTACTGTTCTGCAAGGTACCCATCGTTTGGATAGGTGATACATTTTAATGATGGAATTAACCCTTTAGGTTTAGGTTTCAATTGTGTTTGCACTTTGTTCATATTTTCTGTTCCCTCCCCCCATATTTACTCCTTGCCTCTCCACACCCAATTTCTCACTCCTCTGTGCCCCTTTCCTTGCCTTGCTGAATGAAGAAGCCTCCTGCATTTGCTACTTTCTGGGACGTTTCAAACAGGTTTGGCAGTGACTGAAAAATTAGCTTTCTCTTCTGGATGTCCAGGAGATCTCCCGTTATTTTAGGAGTCTACTGGTTGTTATATATGTACCTAAGTTAAACAAGGGTAAAGAGAGTAATACAGTCTACAACACAACAACCACACCCTACTGGTTCCTCTACAGACTAGAAGAGCCCTAGTTGCACAACTAAAAAAAAACAACTCAGACCTTTCTCCCTGAAAGGCTATTGAAAGGTTTCTCGTATCTGTTAAGGGACCAGAGGGGAGGACACTATGCACAATTAACCAAGAGAGGGAGAGTTAGCAGAGGTTTGACGGTTAATCAAGGTGTGAAAACTTAATGCACATGCACAAAGGGGAAAAAGAGAATAATAAAGGAAAGCAAGGGAAACCTCTCACCAACCTGAAGACTGAAGAAAGGCATTGGGAAGATAAATGAGCAAACAGAGCAGTAACACAACTGGTCTCTCCCTAGCAGGCAAACTCCCTTAGTTGCAGGGCTGGAACTCCTTCGCTGGTTTGACCTCCTCTAATCTGCAAGTTCTCCCTCAAAATGCAGCATAGGTGATATTTAAAAGCCCCATTGTCCAGATCAGGGGGAGTCCAAGGGTTTGACCCTCTATGGAAGTGCAAGATACCCACCTTTAGGATAGGTGATACATTTAACCTTTTAAAGTAGAAAGCCTCTTTAAGTTTCTTACAACTGTAAAGAAGAAAACTTGCTGTTAACTTTATTCAATGCATTGAGCATATCTGTAATTTTCCTTTCTTTCATTCACTGTAAATACTTACAATTTAATGACATAATGCACCTATATCATTTTACACAATGCTCCTAAACTAAATCCACCTACAAATAAATAGCCCCACCCAAGCTGTGATAGGACAGACCAAATAGGAACGGGAGAAACATCTGACTTACAGCAAAGCAAGTGTCCCAATTCCTCTGGTGGTGATGCTCTGCCACACTTTCCTGAACTACAGAGCCGGCAGTGACATGTTTCCTTTGTGTGGAACATTTTGCATTTGAAGATGCTCTGTTGTGTTTCTTTGAGCGCTAGCTGACAGGTTGTTTGACAGCACAGGTTTCTATGCAGATACTGGGAGGTGCTTTTACTCAGGTACTCCACGCTTCTGGTAATTGCTCTGTTTCATTACTGAGCATGCTCTCCCAGAACCTCGACAGTTGTACTTTCTGGTTCTGCAGTTGTACTCTTTGCTCCTGTTTCTGCTTGTTCTGATCTAGGTTTTTGACCCTGGACTGTTTATTGACCCATCTCTGCCTGCTCACTGTTTTTGCTGTTACCTCCTGGCTTCTGACCTTGGACCGTTCCCTGACCATGTTTCTGCCTTCTTCCTGTTCTTGTTGTATCCTCCTGGCTTCTGACCTCAGACAGTCCCCTGACCACATCTCTGTCTGCTCTCTGAATCTAAACACATACTCTCCTGGAATTCTGACCCTCGGCCTGTGACTTGACTGTGTTTCTGCTTACTCCCTGTGTTCTGTCATGTCCTCCTGTTTCTGATCCCGGCTTGTCTAACTACCCTTCCATCTATACTACCTGTAAGTAGTGGCTAGCATCAAAGGAAGAAACACAAAGATAAGAAGCAGTTACCAGGCAGTGGCTCAGCAGGAAAGGAGAATGACCATGCAGCAAGAGGTCACCGTATCGAGCCCCGAAACTGAGGCATGGCAGGTCTTTCACTTATATATATTTATCCAGCTGTTTTAGAGAATTTAGATCCTAAACTGTTCAAATCACATCCTGCTAAGAGTCCGCTGTGAAGTTCGGAGTCCGGCATATTTATGAGCTACGGATCACTCCGCCCCGCAGCCCATGATTTCCAGCTGTCTCCATATCATTGTGCATAGAAAGAAATGATTGGTTTGAAGTTGAAGGAGCTGAAAGTTCGGAGTCTTCACTTTGATGGCTGGACAGATACACCTCATTGACAGACTGTTGAAATCAGTCTGAACATGAGTTTTCTGAAGTAGAAATCCCCTTTAAGTTTCTTACAACTGTAAAGAAGAAAACTTGTTAACTTTATTCAAAGCAGTGAAGAAATCTGTAATTTTCTTTTTTTCATCCGCTGTAAATACTTCCAATTTAATGACATAATGCACCTATATCATTTTACACGATGTTCCTACGCTACACTGCAGCAGAAAATAGACAATAAAAATAAGTGCATATAATTTTATATTCTCCTTTATACCACATTCATCTATTTCTTGATTTTTTTGCATATCTTAAAGGAGTTTTCCAAGATTCTGATATTATCTTAGAATATTCCATTAGTATAACATTTATATATTTAGATATTTGCGTATTACTGCATTTTTTGGTTTATAAGATGCATCGGATTATAAGATGCACCCAAAATTTAGAGGGGAAAAAAGGTAAAAAAAAATGTCCATAAGTCCACTGCTGGGAGGTCAATGGACAGTAGGTGGCGTGCGTGCAGATGAGATCTTGAGCCGAGAGCACCATCTGCGCTTATGCCGACACTGGGCGCCATTAATTGAAGCCCGCATCACCGACATGTTCAGGATGGCCCCTGCCTTACTGCCCACAGCACAGCAGCCCGCAGCACAGGCACCCACAGCCCCAGCACAGGCAACCACAGCCCCATTACAGGTGCTCGCAGCCCCAGCACAGGCACTCGCAGCCCCAGCACAGGCACTCGCAGCCCCAGCACAGGCACCCGCAGACCCAGCACAGGCGCCCGCAGCCCCAGCACAGGCACCCGCAGACCCAGCACAGGCGCCCACAGCCCCAGCACAGGCACCCGCAGCCCCAGCACAGGCACCCGCAGCCCCAGCACAGGCACCCACAGCCCCAGCACAGGCAACCGCAGCCCCACTACAGGTGCTCGCAGCCCCAGCACAGGCACTCGCAGCCCCAGCACAGGCACCCGCAGCCCCAGCACAGGCACTCGCAGCCCCAGCACAGGCACTCGCAGCCCCAGCACAGGCACCCGAAGCCCCAGCACAGGTGCTCGCAGCCCCAGCACAGGCACCCGCAGCCCCAGCACAGGCATCCGTAACCCCAGTAAAGGTGCCCACTGCCCCAACACAGGCAGCTGCAGCCACAGCACAGGTGCCTGCAGCCCCAGTACAGGCACCCGCAGCCCCAGCACAGGCACCCGCAGCACCAGCACAGGCAACCGCAGCCCCACTACAGGTGCTCGCAGCCCCAGCACAGGCACTCGCAGCCCCAGCACAGGCACCCGCTGCCCCAGCACAGGCCCCGCAGCCTCAGCAAAGGCCCCACAGCCTCAGCACAGGCACCCACAGTCCCAGTACAGGTGCCCGCTGCCCCTGCACAGGTAATGCAGCCCCAGTACAGGTGCCCGCTGCCCCAGCACAGGCACCCGCAGCCCCAGCAAACGCCCCGCAGCCACAGCACAGGTGCCCAAAGTTGGCAGCATTACCCCTGTTTCCTGATACCCGTGTCCACCACCTCCCTGTAAGCTACATTTGGATTATAAGACACGTCTTATAATTTGAAAAATACGGTAGTTTAAGGGTGTGTAGATTTATGCAACCACATTATTTTATTTCTATATTTTACCTTTTCCTCCCAAAAAGATTTCAGTTTGTTTCCCAATGGATTTGTACAGATTATGGGAGACGTTAAAGGAGGAAAAAACTTCTGAAATAATTCTTCATGGTAGAATTTTTTAAGATTTTTTTTGAAATTATGAGAAAAACCTTTTTGCGTTTTTTACCTGGAGCATGTAATACATGTCTATGGGGAAATTCAGCTCAGAAAACTGAGCAAACCCACAAGATAAATTGACGTTACAGATTGGAGACCTCCACTGCAGGGAAGATTATACAGCGTTAAAAATAGAGCAGTGGGCAGGAGATTTCTATTAAAGGGGTTGTCCACGAATTTTACATTGATGGCCTATCCTTAGGGGCCCTTTGCACACTACGACATCGCAAGCCGATGCTGCGATGGCGAGCGTGATAGTACCCGCCCCCGTCGCAGTTGCGATATCATGGTGATAGCTGCCATAGCCAATATTACCGCTACGGCAGCTTCAAAAGCACTCACCTGCCCTGCGACGTCGCTCTGGCCGGCGAACTGCCTCCTTCCTAAGGGAGCGGGTCGTGCGGCGTCATAGCGACGTCACACGGCAGGCGGCCAATAGAAGTGGAGGGGCGGAGATGAGCGGGACGTAAACATCCCGCCCACCTCCTTCCTTCCACATAGCCGGCCAGGACGCAGGTAGGAAATGTTCCTCGCTCGTGCGGCTTCATACACAGCGATGTGTGCTGCCGCAGGAACGAGGAACAACATCGTAACATCGGTCTTTCCCAAATCATGGAAATGACAGATGCTACACCGATCATACGATTACGACGCTTTTGTGCTCGTTAATCGTATCAAAAATGCTTTACACACTATGATGTCGACAGCAATGCCGGATGTGCGTCACTTTCGATTTGATCCCACCGACATCGCACTTGCGATGTCGTAGTGTGCAAAGGGCCCCTTAGGATAGGTCATCAATGTCTGATCCGCTAGGGTCCGACACCCTGCATCCCCGCCGATCAGTTGTTCTCGGTACCGGTGGCAGCAGACGGCTGGAAATGCTCAGTTCCGGAGCTGCTCCGTCTTCTGATAGTGGCCGCGGCCGGGTACTGCACATCCATGATAGAAATACGGTAATAAGAACTGTGACTGCTGATCCGCCAACGGCTGTTTATCTAATAATAGAAGTCAATGTGTAAGTAAAAGGGGCACAAAGAGGGGAGAAATTGGGTGCGGAGAAGCTGGGAGCAAATACGAGGAGAAGGCTGCAAAAATGGGGAAAGCCAAGAGCAAAAACTGCAGTAAGTCATTTGTTCTTTTAGATGCATCAATGATTTTTCTTCTGAATACCGCCACCCTCAAGGCAATCTTTTAGCGTTCTGTGTGTGCAGCAAGTTCAAGGAAATTTCTTTGTCAAGTGCAGTAAAGCTTCTCATTATCCTTGGGGTCCGGAGTCTAGAGGAGGGATGCAAAAAATGCTCATTTTGCCGAATATGCAAAATCCTTTATTATTGATATTAGGCTTAGAGCAAAAAAAATTGTTGTTGTAGGGGAGATGTGTTCTTTACTTAGCGCAGGGGACCTCAGTGTCTTTGCTTTGATTCTTATCCAGCTGAGAAGTCCCTTATGTTAATCGGCTGCTAGTTACATTATATAGAAAAGTGTCTACATCCAACATTGATGCTGCGCAGAATGTGACAAAAATATACTTCTCAAATATCTATCTATCTAGTAGAGAAAAATGCAAAATAATGCACAAAATATTAACCAGCCCTGGACCAACAATCCCATAATCCACAAATATAAAGAGGTAGCACTCCATAAATGAATAAAAAACGGGGACTTTATTAGCCCATCTACAAAGGCATCTCAATAAATTAGAATATCATCAAAAAGTTCATTTATTTCAGTAATTCAATACAAAAAGTGAAACACATATATTACAGTGCCTTGCGAAAGTATTTGACTCCCTTGAACTTTTCAACCTTTTCCCACATTTCAGGCTTCAAACATAAAGATAAAAATGTTAATGTTCTGGTGAAGAATCTACAACAAGTGACACAATTGTGAAGGTGAATGATATTTATTACTTATTTTAAACTTTTTTAAAAAAAATAAATAACTGAAAATAGGGGCGTGCAATATTATTCATCCGCTTTAAGTTTATACTTTGTAGTGCCCCCTTTTGCTGCGATTACAGCTGCAGTCTCTTGGGGTATGTGTCTATCAGTTTTGCACATCGAGAGACTGAAATTCTCGCCCATTCTTCCTTTGTAAACAGCTGGAGCTGAGTGAGGTTGGATGGAGGCGTTTGTGAACAGCGGTTTTCAGCTCTTTACACAGATTGGGTTCAGGTCTGGACTGTGACTTGGCCATTCTAACACCTGGATACATTTATTTGTGAACCGTTCCATTGTAGATTTTGCTTTATGTTTGGGATCATTGTCTTGTTGGAAGACAAATCTCCGTCCCAATCTCTGGTCTTTTGCAAACTCCAACAGGTTTTCTTCAAGAATGGTCCTGTATTTGGCTCCATCCATCTCCCCATCAATTTTATCCATCTTCCCTGTCCCTGCTGAAGAAAAGCAGGCCCAAACCATGATGCTGCCGCCACCATGTTTGACAGTGGGGATGGTGTGTTCAGGGTGATGAGCTGTGTTGTTTTTACGCCAAACATATTGTTTGGCATTGTGCCCGAATTGTTTGATTTTCGTTCCATCTGACCAGAGCCCCTTCTTCCACATATTTGGTGTCTCCCAGGTGGCTTGTGGCAAACTTTAAGCAACACTTTTTATGGATATCTTTGATAAATGGCTTTCTTCTTGCCACTCTTCCATAAAGGCCAGATTTGTGCAGTGTACGACTGATTGTTGTCCTATGGGCAGACTCTCCAACCTCAGCTGTAGATCTCTGCAGTTCATCCAGAGTGATCATGGGCCTCTTGGCTGCATCTCTGATCAGTCTTTTCCTTGTTTGAGATGAAAGTTTGGCTGGACGGCCGGGTCTTGGTAGATTTGCAGTGGTATGATACTCCTTCCATTTCAATATGATCGCTTGCACAGTGCTCCTTGGGATGTTTAAAGTTTTGGAAACCTTTTTGTAACCAAATCCGGCTTTAAACTTCTCCACAACAGTATCACGGACCTGCCTGTTGTGTTCCTTGGTCTTCATGATGCTCTCTGCGCTTTAAACAGAACACTGAGACTATCACAGAGCAGGAGCATTTATACGGAGACTTGATTACACACAGGGGATTATATTTATCATCAGTCATTTAGGACAACATTGGATCATTCAGAGATCCTCAATGAACTTCTGGAGTTGGTTTGCTGCACTGAAAGTAAAGGGGATGAATAATATTGCATGCCCCAATTTTCAGTTATTTATTTTTTTCAAAAGTTTATAAAGTTCCAGAAGCCGGGACTAGGGGAAACTATAAGCAGATGGGTAAGGAATTGGTTAAAAGATAGGAAACAAAGAGTCGTCATAAATGGTACATTCTCTAATTGGGCTATAGTCAGCAGTGGGAACCGCAGGGATCTGTGCTAGGACCGATTCTTTTTAATCTCTTTACTAATGACCTTGTGGATGGGATTGATAGTACAGTGTCAGTCTTTGCTGATGACACCAAACTATGTAGAATGTTGAAAACTGACCTTGATAGTACAATATTACAAAACGATCTGGATAAGATGTCAGAATGGGCAGTTACTTGGCAAATGAGATTTAATGTTGATAAATGTAGAGTAATGCACCTAGGACGGAGTAATCCTATAGCTGCGTATACATTAAATGGAAGTAAACTCGGGACTACAGAACAGGAGAAGGAATTGGGTATTCTCATTACAAATAAGCTGAGCAGCAGCACTCAATGTCAGGCAGCAGCTGCTAAAGCAAACAAGATTTTAGGGCGTATAAAAAGAGAGATTAGATCCCGTGATCCCAACGTATTGTTACCCCTCTATAAATACCTTGTAAGGCCACATCTAGAATATTGGATCCAGTTTTGGACTCCACATTTTAAAAAGGACATTTAGAAGTTAGAGTCAGTTCAAAGGCGGCAACTAGACTATTACAAGGAATGGAGGCCGCCCATATGATGAGAGGTTGAAAAAGTTTAGAAAAAGATGTCTCAGAGGAGATCTCATTTATATGTATAAATACATGTGTGGTCAATATAAAGGACTGGCACATGACTTATTCCTTCCAAAGACAATACTAAGGACCAGGGGGCACTCACTGCGAGTGGAAGAAAAGCGATTCCGACAGCTAAATAGGAAAGGGTTCTTTACAGTTAGAGCAGTCAGACTGTGGAATGCCGACCACAAGAGGTAGTAATGGCAGATACTATAACAGCTTTTATATCAGGGCGGATGATTTCCTCAGTACACAACATTGTTGGTTATAAATGACTTAATGACATAATGTATAATTGGTGGAGGAAGGTTGAACTAGATGGACTTAAGTAATGTATGTAAAGTGCTATAGAATTAATTAATAGCGCTATATAAATGAATAAATATTATTATTATTAATAATAATAATAATATTTCAACATATGTAACTACTGTATGTAACAATAAATATTAGTAACATATGAAAAAAAATGTGATTTAAGAGGAAACAAAAACAAACTATCAGATATTGCTAAATGAGAGTTCAGAGTAACAGTGCCGACACTGTGCTGTGCTCCAGGCTGCTCACAGATGAGCTTCATCCTAACAGCACTCCATGAGGTTTGGGGTGGTATTGCAAGTGTAACACAAAAAAAACCTTTTCAGTTAAATATTCCTATTGTTTTAGCAGATTTCTGTAAAGTGACAGAATCCTAAACATTCTGTAACCTATTTGACAATATTCTAGTATATTGGTAAAGTTTGACTAAGTGTACAATTTGCAGTGTGCGGTTGTGAACGGTCACTTGTGAGCTGACGGAGGAATATTCCCTTCGCTTCTGAAGATAAATTAGAAGCCGTGAACATCAAAGGACAATTTTCTCAGCTTGCTCCGATCTTATCGCCATTATTTCATCGTATTTCCGTACTGTCAATAATAACCTCACGCTGTGAAAAATTGAAACACAATCACACGACTGCGAAGGCCGGCAATTGTTTTGAATGATAAAGTTCACGGTGATAAAATAATAACAGTAAAATAAATGCTAATGTAAAGCTTTCATAATATGCTGTTAGCTTTTGGAGTCATTTCTTTGTATTTTAGAAACTTTTGTCAAAAGATTCGAGGAGTTCAAAGATGAGCAGAAAAATCAAAGTGTCAAAGAGAGAAGAATGACTTGTATTTCTAGGCCCTGCTGTGCCGCTAATGAATGTATCAAGACTATAAAGAGTAATTGGATTAAATGTTGCAATTATTATTATTATTATTTTATTTTTATTTTATTTTAAAATTATAAAAATGATATATATTATATGGCCAAAAGAATTTGGACCCTTGATCATCATATGTTTATCAGCTTTTTGGACATCTTGTTGGAGCATTTATGCGAGGAGCTGCTGATAAGTCTTTGGCTTTGTGTTCTTTTTTTGTTTCTATGGTAATGAATGTTGCATCACATGAAAGGATTATGTGTCTAATATATGTTTTCAAAATTTTGTGTTTGATGCTTATGGCAACAGTGTTCTATGCACAAAATTGGGGAGTCTAATGCGATATTCACAGCAACTGAGAGCAGAGGAGGGATAAAATTCTTGTTTCTGCAGGGAAAGTCCGTGAAGGATATCCATGGTGATGTGTCGCAGACATTGGGGGATTAATGCCCTTCATATTCAATAGCTAAGAACTGGGTTGGCAAATTTAAAACGGGCCACATCAGTACCAATGATGAGGAACGCCCTGGACGACCAAGAGTGATTGTTGTTCCGGAGATTGTCGATGCTGTGCACAACCTCATACTGGAGAATCCATGAATTTCATCTGAAGCAATAGCAGACATCATGGGGATTTCCCGTGAACGTGTTTGTGTCATTATCCATGAACATTTGGACATGAGGAAGCGATCTGCAAAGTGGGTCCCCAAATGTCTGACAACAGATCAGAGAAGCAGCGAGTGACAACTTCCCGGTCCATTTGTCAGCATTTCCAGACTGATAAGAACTTCCTGGATCGACTGGTCACTATGGATGAGACCTGGATTTACTTGTATGACCCTGAAAACAAGGAGCAGTCAAAAGAGTGGAGGCACAGTGGTTTTCCTCGTCCAAAGAAGCTCAGGGTGCAAAAATCAGCCACTAGGGCGATGGCGTCTGTGTTCTGGGATAAGGAGGGTGTGCTGCTAGTGGACTACCTTCAAAAGGTTTCCACCATCAGTGCAAGCTATTACATTGAACTTTTGGACCAATTGAAGGCAGCTCTAAAGGCCAAAAGGCGCGGCAAACTGTCAAAGGGAATCTTGTTCCTTTAAGACAATGCTCCATTCACACTGCACAAGTGACCACGACAAAACTGGCAGAGCTGGGCTTCCAGCTGGTGACCACCACCTTATTCACTAGATCTAGCGCCCTCCAACTATCATGTTTCCAAACAACACCTCAAGGGACCAAATTTCACACCATTTCTGATGCCATAGCTGCTACGGATGCTTGGTTTGAGGCACAACTGAAATCCTTCTTTTTGCTAGACTTACAGAACTTGGAATACCAATGTAAGACGTGTGTGGACATCAGTGGAGAGAATGTGGAATAAGTGTAAAATTTCATCATCCTATCTTGCTTCTTTCTGGGTAAAACCAAAGACTTATCAGCAGCCCATCGTATATAGTTGAGCCTGTTTTGTGGCTATAAAAGTCTTCACTCTTTAAAGCCTCCTTCACACAATCATGAAAAACATTCGTGAAGGTGCAGTATGTGTGCGTGTGTGTGTTGTGTGCATGAGCTGTTATACTTATCTGCCTCCAGCTCTGCTGTTTCTTCCGGGTCTGTGGTCAGTGCAGTGAATATTCATGAGTTTAATGAGCGTGCTCAGAAGCAAGAGCAGAGACAGCAGCGCCAGAGACATGGAAGTATAAAAATTCTTTATTTTCATATGACCTGTGTTTTTTCCGGTATGTGTCACACTGATGTCACATGGATCATATCAGTGTGCGGTCAGCGTGACACCCGTGCTACTGGCAGAAAACAGACATGTCGCAATGTAGAGCACACAGACATGCATGTGCTCCACACAGATGCACAGTCCATGTCAAAACACGAATGTGTGATCAAGCCAATTGATTTTTATGGGTCTACATGAGTCCGTGTCTCTGGACGGACGTCACTGGAGACACAGATGTGTGAAAGACGCCTAACGAGGGGTTTCTATAAGATTTTGAAGTCTGTCTCTCCAGTAAAAGCAACATTTGTGAGGTCAGACACTGATATCGGGGAAAAATCCACAATTAGCTCTCCACACGTGCTGTATTGGCTTGAGGTCAAGGCCACCCTGAAACGCATCGCACTTCCATTTTCTTTACCTCCACAGGGGACCAGTCCTACTGGAACAGGAAAGGGTCTTTCAAATCCTGATGGCTCATAGGCTGGTTGACATACAGTATATACAGTCATAGTATACAGTGTGTTTATTTATTTTTTGTCATTTTTTGGTCAAAAACCTACATGTGAATATAGATAAAATAATTAGCCCTTTAGAAAGTTTATATGATTTTATTTAAAGCTATTTAACCCCCCCCCACACACTATTTATGTGCTCATGTAGCTATTTCAAAGACAATTCCAACAATATCTCTATGTTATATCACCACCAGAGTCTGCTCCAGCGACTTCTGCTCCGATCGCCTGGTACTGGTGATGGGAGAGGAGTCGATGCCAGCGGTACCGGTGGGCGCAGGCTCTGATCATCCACTGGGCTGGGTTATCTTAGGATCTGCAGTACCACTGGCTGACTGTGGGTGGCATGTGTCTTCCAGCTAAAGTTGCCAGTGTTCAGCTACCGCCAATGGAAGACACCACACCCTTCTTAATTCCCTTCCTGTCTGCTGACCTCTGCCAGAGATAGTTCTGATTTCCTGGATCCTGGTCTGCCCTATTCTGTTTAGTGATTCCTGTGTGCTGACTTCTGCGTGTTTTCTGACTACCCTTCTGCCTGCTGTTTTTGTACCTCGCTGCCTGATCCGGATTTGACCTCTGCTACGTTTTCTGATTTCGTCCTTGCCTGCCGATTATGTCCCTGTTCTGCTATTCCTGGTTTGACCCTGCCTAATGACTACTCTCATCGGACTGCAGCCTTCCACAGGTTGTGATCTCCAGGGCCCTGTGTAATTCCAAATCCCTGTATAGGGGTTAAAGGGTTTCAGGGTTCTGGGGGTCCTGCTTGGTGAGTGACTTCCCTCTAGCCTGTCCATTACAGCCCGTCTGAGTCTGTTGATCCAGGCAGGTGTTACTCTCTAAATGTCCAGTCCGTTCCTCCATTACTGTGAAATCAGCATTTGAATTGATATGCAAATAAGGCTGAAGTACTATGTGTAGATCAGAAGCCTCCGTCACTCCAGCTCTATCCCCCGCCCAGCGCCGCCTCCTCCTACTTGACTGACTGCTCCTTTGCTAGAAGTCACACAGCATAGAGACTGTCAGCCCATCAAGAACAGGTGGCGATGGGAGGGGGAATAGAGCTGGAGTGACGGAGGCTACAGATCTACAAATAGTTTTTCAGCTTCATATTGCTTATTAATTCAAACTCAGGGATTTGATGTTGTGGTCCTTCATCCACACATTGATTGACCTAGCTGTGTGACATGGCGCATTGTCCTGCTGGAAAAAACAGTCCTCAGAGTTGGGGAACATTGCCTGAGCAAGAAAGCAACTGTTTTTCCAGGATAACTTTGTATGCGGCTTGATTCAAACGTCCTTTGCAAATTTAATCTTCCCAATTCCAGCCTTGCTGAAGCATTCCCAGATCATCACCGATCCTCCACCAAATTTCATAGTGGGTGCAAAACACTGTGGCTTGTACGCCTCTTCAGGTCTCTGTCTAACCATTAGACGATTAGGTGTTGGGCAAAGCTGAAAAGGACAATGTGCCATGCCACACAGCTAGGTCAATCAATGTGTGCATAAAGGACCACATCAAAACCCTGTCATGGCCAGCCCAATCTGAAGACCTGAACCCTATTGAAAACCTCTGGAATGTAATCGAGAAGAAGATGGATAGTTACAAGCCATCAAACATAGAAGTTATTGTGACCATTTCTCATTTTCAGAAAATAAATACAAAATGTATTATTTAGAAATTCGGAAACGCTGTCAGTAGTTTATAGAATAAAAGTAAAAGAACAATTAATATTTTACTCAAAAATATACGTACAAAGAAAAAAATCAGAAAAACTGAAAATTGTGCAGTGGTCTCTTAATTTTTGCCTGAGCTGTATGTATACATATATATTTATATATATGTGTGTGTACATACAGTATAATATATATATATATATATATATATATATATATATATATATAAAAATATATATATATGTGTGTATATACAGTGTATATATATATACATATATATATGTATATATATACCGTGTATATATATATATATATATATATATATATATATATATACACATATATATATGTGTACATATATATCTACATATAGATATATATATATATATATATATATATATATATATATATATATATATATATATACATAGATAGATAGATAGATAGATATATAGTGTGAGGCAGTGACAGGGGTAATATTTGAAGACCGCTATGTGTCCCCCAGAATGTGTCTGGAAACCCTCTGAGTTTGCTATAGCTATTACTGGGAGTATAGCACAAAGGGTAACAGGGAGACAGATACCTCCTCCCAGTCCAGGTTTTGTAGCAATCCTCATGTCCGGCATTTTCGTTTAAATCATGCAGAGCACAGCAGGGTGTGTCTCAGTTGAGAGCCAGGCTTGGTGAAGCTAACACATGCTGTGTGAGCTGGGCTGGCTCTGTGTGGAGTGAACACAGGCCAAGAGTGTGAGCCTAGGAGAACCTTACACAGATCCCTGCGGTTAACGGGGTCCCAAGGTAACAAGACTTTTTGATGCAAAGAATTTGTCTATATGCACCGGCTGTGATCCGGAAGAGACTTTGACTGTGGGAAATTGGATCTATTTATGCTGCAACAATAAATAGACTGTTGGTGTGAACACGCTGCTGCCTCACTGCCTCACGTTTTTTGCCCAAACAACGCTGCTACCTCACATTATGGTGGAGAATGCGGGCATGGCAGCCTGGTTGCTAAGGGCAATGGCCTAAGAGGTACTTACCCGGGAAAAAAAAAAAAATATTTTTTTTCTACTGACTGTTTGCGGTGGATCGGCGGGTCCACAAAGCCTGCAGGCGTTGCAGCCTGGTTGCTAGGGGCAACAACCCAGTTTTCACATGCTTATGATCAAGCCTGCAAAGTTACAGTTTACCTCAGCAGCCACTATGGAGGATCTTGTAAAACAGCTGGCCCAGTCTACTGCTCAACTACAGCAGGTTTTTGCACAAACCAGTGCACAACAGCAACAGGCTAATGCTCAGCACCAGCGGGCGTTAGCTCAGCAACAGGAGACAAACAGCTTATTGACTAAACAGCTTTCTGCTCTGCGAGAAGCGCTGCCAGCGGTAACTCCAGGTCATCCAGTCCTTCCTGCGGCCCAGGACAGAGTAAGGGCGGCACTTACAAAGATGAGTGCAGAGGACGACCCAGAAGCCTTTCTCTCCGTGTTTGAGAGGACCGCTGAGCGAGAGAAATTGTCTACCGACCGTTGGACTGATGTCGTGGCCCCGTTCTTGGTAGGTGAACCCCAAAAAGCCTACCTGGATCTCAGTACGGAGGATGCCAAGGACTATGGCATACTGAAAGGTGAGATCCTTGCACGAATGGGGGTTAACACTTATCTCCGGGCCCAACGAGTGAACCAGTGGTCCTTTGAGGAGGGAAAACCTGCACGCTCACAGGCCCATGTCTTACTGGACCTTGTAAAAAAATGGCTGCAGCCGGAGACCTTGAACCCCGGCCAGATGATTGAGCGGGTGGTGATTGAACGGTTTGTGCGGACTTTGCCAGCCCCCATTCAACGGTGGGTGGGACAGGGGGACCCCGGTACCCTAGACCAGCTAGTGAATTTGGTGGAACGCTACACAGCTACCCAGGAGTTGATCCGGGACTCTGCTTCACGGCGGGCACTCCGTAGGGATACGCCCCCTTCACAGTTGGTAAAAGACTCCCGTCCCCCCTCGTGTGCTGTCCCGTCTTCAGCCCTGGCAGAGAGTAAACCCCAGGCTAAGGTTAGCCGGAGTCCCGGTTCCCCAAAGTCAGTCACCCGAAACAGGGACACCTCTGCTGTTATGTGCTGGCGGTGCCATCAGCTCGGGCATGTGATGGCACAGTGCCCACTTACATCAGAACCCATGGACTGCCGGTACGCTCGCCGGGTATCAATGTATGCCCATACTGTTTGTACCACAAACACTGTTACTATGGGGGAGGAGCCCCATCTCTGCAAAGTACGTGTTAATGGCTATACAGCAGAGGCTTTGTTGGACTCGGGAAGTGTAGTGACTCTTGTACATGCCTCCTTGGTCTCCGGGGAAAACCCTACAGGACATAAAGTAGGGGTACTTTGTATTCATGGAGACCTACGTGAATACCCTATGGAAAGGGTCACCATTGCTACCTCGTGTGGAGAGGTTCAACATGAAGTGGGGGTGATGCAAAGACTTCCATATGCTGTTATTTTGGGAAGAGACTTGCTCCTGTTCTGGACATTATGTGGGAGGCGACCTAGCCCTCCGAGGTGTATGATTGAACCAGGCCCTGAGCCGGACGATCCCGACTCAGGGATACCTGCCGTAGGGGTCACCAGTATAGGGACAGAGTGTAACCCTGCCAGGTTCCCCCTAGAGGTAATGGCAGGAGGGGTTGAGCCACCCGAGGCAATCCCGGAGTTGAACGTGTCTCCAGATAATTTCGGAACCGCACAGCTCCGGGACCCCACATTGGCTCCTGGACGTGGAAATGTAAAGGTAATTGATGGGGTACCCCAGCGGCCTGGTGCCAGGCTGGAAACTCCCTACATGGCTCTAAAGAGAGAGTTGCTCTATCGGGTTGATACAATCCAGGGGGAAATAGTGGAACAGTTGGTGGTCCCTCAGCCGTACCGCCGTCAGACCTTGGAATTGGCTCATAACCACCTAATGAGTGGGCACCTAGGTGAAGAGAAAACGCGGGAACGCATGTTTCAGCGGTTTTACTGGCCAGGGGTCGGCACAGAAATCAAGAGGTTCTGTGAGTCCTGCCCAGTTTGTCAGTTGACCGCACCAACGCACCGTTTCCGTAGTCCTCTGATACCTTTACCCATTATAGAGGTGCCTTTTGAGCGGATTGCTATGGATCTGATCGGACCCATTGTAAAATCAGCCCGTGGTCACCAGCACATCCTGGTAGTGATGGATTACGCGACACGTTATCCGGAGGCCATTCCACTACGTCACACCTCGGCGAGGCTTATTGCTCGGGAGTTGTTTGCTATGTTCTGTCGCGTGGGGTTACCCAAAGATATCCTGACCGATCAGGGCACTCCCTTTATGTCTAAAATTACAAAGGAACTGTGCAAACTCCTCCAGATCAAGCAGCTACGCACGTCAGTGTACCATCCCCAGACTGATGGTCTAGTGGAACGTTTTAATAAAACCCTGAAGGCTATGTTGAAAAAGGTGGTCTCCAAAGAGGGGAAAGATTGGGACATGTTATTGCCCTATTTAATGTTCGCTATCCGCGAGGTCCCACAATCTTCCACCGGGTTCTCGCCATTTGAGTTACTGTATGGCAGACATCCGCGGGGACTGCTGGATATAGTTAAGGAAACTTGGGAACAGGAGCCCACCCCTCACAAAAGCACAGTGGAATACGTTATGGGTATGCAGGATCGTATCACGGCAATAATGCCCATTGTTAAAGAGCATTTGCTGGACGCTCAGGCAGCCCAAAGTACTCAGCATAATAGAAAGGCCTCCATCAGGTCTTTTCAACCGGGAAATCGTGTCTTAGTCCTAATACCTACTGCAGAAAGTAAGTTCTTAGCCAAATGGCAAGGTCCCTATGAGATCCGGGAGAAAGTGGGGGAAGTAAACTATAAGGTGTATCAGCCAGGTAGAAGAAAACCAGAGCAAATCTACCATGTAAACCTGCTGAAGGCGTGGAAAGACAGGGAATGTATGGTGGCTGACGTAACGTTGGACCTAACCTTTTCAGGTGCCTTGACAACAACAAAGGAGGAGTCCCCTGATGATGAATTGGGAGTGAGGATAGGGGATTCTCTCTCAAAACAGCAGAGACGGGAGTCTCGGAGGTTAGTACAGCGGAATACGGATGTGTTCTCCAGCCTACCCGGCCGAACAACCGTAATCCACCATGATATTGTCACCGAGCCTCAAGTAAGGGTACGCCTGAGGCCATACCGGGTACCAGAGGCTCGTAGGCAAGCCATTGCGGAGGAGGTAAAAAAGATGCTCCAACTAGGGGTTATTGAAAAATCCACGAGCGAATGGGCCAGTCCCATTGTGCTGATCCCGAAACCAGACGGTTCTTTAAGATTCTGTAATGACTTCCGAAAGTTAAATGAGGTTTCGAAATTTGATATGTAACCCATGCCCAGGGTCGACGAGCTGATAGAGAGACTGGGACGGGCCCAGTACTTCACGACTCTCGATCTCACTAAAGGTTACTGGCAGGTGCCGCTGACAGAGGCGGCAAAAGAAAAGACCGCTTTTGTCACGCCAGGGGGGCTCTATCACTATGTCGTTTTGCCATTTGGTTTACATGGGGCTCCGGCCACGTTTCAGAGATTAATGGACATAGTGTTAGAACCCCATCAACAATATGCCTCCGCATATTTGGATGACATCATCATCTATAGCAGTGACTGGAGCACCCACTTATCTCAGGTACAAGCGGTAGTGGATTCGCTCAGAGCTGCTGGTCTGACGGCGAATCCAAGCAAATGTGCTATGGGTCTCAAAGAAGCCCGTTACTTGGGGTATGTGATAGGCCAAGGGGTTATCAAGCCACAAGTAAACAAAATCGAAGCCATTCAAAACTGGCCTCGTCCCCTTACCACAAAACAGGTAAGAGCCTTTCTGGGTATAATGGGGTATTACCGACGATTCATACCCAATTTTGCTGGAAGGTCGGCGCCTTTGACCGATCTCTTAAAAGGGAAGAAGTCGGTCATGGTCCACTGGACTACACAAGCAGAGGAAGCCTTTCAGGCGCTAAAGGTAGTCCTATGTTGTCAGCCTGTCCTTGTCAACCCTGACTTTCAAAAGGAGTTTATAGTACAGGCAGATGCCTCTGAGGTGGGTCTGGGGGGAGTTTATAGTACAGGCAGATGCCTCTGAGGTGGGTCTGGGTGCGGTTCTGTCCCAGGAGGTAGATGGAGAAGAGCATCCGGTCACCTATTTGAGTAGAAAACTCACCCCGGCAGAGAAGAACTATAGCATAGTGGAGAAGGAGTGCCTGGCCATAAAATGGGCTCTGGAATCCCTCCGCTACTACCTGCTGGGGCGACACTTTCGCCTGGTGACAGACCACTCCCCTTTGGTCTGGATGAGGAATGCTAAGGAGAGAAATGCTAGAGTCACCAGGTGGTTTCTCTCCTTGCAGAACTTTCACTTTTCTGTGGAACACCGGGCTGGTAGGTTGCAGGGCAATGCGGATGCCCTGTCCAGAGGTCCCTGTATGTTGGCAAAAGTTCAACCCCGCCCGTTTGAACTGAGGGGGGGGATATGTGAGGCAGTGACAGGGGTAATAATTGAAGACCGCTATGTGTCCCCCAGAATGTGTCTGGAAACCCTCTGAGTTTGCTATAGCTATTACTGGGAGTATAGCACAAAGGGTAACAGGGAGACAGATCCCTCCTCCCAGTCCAGGTTTTGTAGCAATCCTCATGTCCGGCATTTTCGTTTAAATCATGCAGAGCACAGCAGGGTGTGTCTCAGTTGAGAGCCAGGCTTGGTGAAGCTAACACATGCTGTGTGAGCTGGGCTGGCTCTGTGTGGAGTGAACACAGGCCAAGAGTGTGAGCCTAGGAGAACCTTACACAGATCCCTGCGGTTAACGGGGTCCCAAGGTAACAAGACTTTTTGATGCAAAGAATTTGTCTATATGCACCGGCTGTGATCCGGAAGAGACTTTGACAGTGGGAAATTGGATCTATTTATGCTGCAACAATAAATAGTCTGTTGGTGTGAACACGCTGCTGCCTCACTGCCTCACGTTTTTGCCCAAACAACGCTGCTACCTCACATTAGATATAGATATATATACTGTATATATATGCTGTATATACTGTATATATATATATATATATATATATATATGTATTTACCGGCATATATATATATATATATATATATATATTTTTTGTCAACCATAGGAACAAAATAGAGAGAAAATGATAAAAAAAAGTGTCTTGAGAGTGCAGAGCTATAACTATCTTATTAACGTTCTTTGTAGATTTCTTTGCTATATGAGATAATTGAAGAATATGAATGTCCCATTGTGAATCGTCTACACATTTATTATCACTGGTAAAATAGTCATTTATGGCTTTCACAGCAGAATTGTCTCTGTCCAGTAAAAGATTTATAGGGAGTGAGCGTTACTTGGTTCCAAATAATAGGTTTTCGGTTGAATAGCTCATAATACAGGAGGATATGTAGAAGTATTCACCGATATCATCTGCTCGGAATGATTTCAGGCTTCAGCGTCTACAAGAAAAGTTTTGCTCCTTTTAACCTTTCTTATAAAAATGTCATTGAGCATATAATGTGAAATAATACGGCTGCACAGCAAAATGTCGTGACCTGCCGAGACACGGTTACCTCCTCGGAGTCCTGTTTCCATTCTTAGTTTTCTACTTATTTTGTACAGTTTACCATTCCATTACATATATTATTAGATGACTATGTACAAGAATATAACTGCTATAATACTGCCCCTATGTACAAGAATATAACTACTACCGTATAATACTGCCCCCTATGTACAAGAATATAACTACTATAATACTGCCCCCTATGTACAAGAATATAACTACTATAATACTGCTCCTATGTACAAGAATATAGCTACTATAATACTGCCCCTATGTACAAGAATATAACTACTATAATACTGCCCCTATGTACAAGAATATAACTACTATAATACTGCCCCCTATGTACAAGAATATAACTACTATAATACTGCCCCCTATATACAGGAATATAACTACTATAATACTATCCCCAATGTACAAGAATATAACTGCTATAATACTGCCCCTATGTACAAGAATATAACTATTATAATACTGCACCTATGTACAAGAATATAACTACTATAATACTGCCCCTATGTACAAGAATATAACTACTATAATACTGCCCCTATGTACAAGAATATAACTACTATAATACTGACCCTATGTACAAGAATATAACTACTATAACACTGCCCCATATGTACAAGAATATAACTACTATAATACTGCCCCTATGTACAAGAATATAACTACTATAATATTGCCCCTATGTACAAGAATATAACTAACAGAAGATTAAGAATCCCAGACAAATTTTTTTAATTTTAAGTGTTTTACTACAATTTTTTTTTGTTTTTACATGTACAAGAAACCATTTATATAGATCAACTGCTTACCCCAGATTGTTAATGACCTTAGAAATGGCAGGGGGGATAAGGAATAGTCAAAAAAAAAAATCCTAAAAGCAATTATATTTTTGCCTTATGTTGGAGCCTGACACATAATGTTAAGGAATAAAAAATAGGCTTTTATTTATTTTCCATACAGTTATTTATAATTATAAACAAACCATTTTTTTTGTTGCCAAAATGGTCGGTGGATTAGTCTGATTTGTGCAGGAAGATTGCAGCGAACGTATCATGGAACGCTGATGAATTAATGATTTCTTTTGCCTTGAGCTACTGGATTGTGCTGCTATAATAACGATTTCACTTCTAGCTCTTGATCATTTATAATTGAGGTGCAAATCTTTACACAGTTATTATGCTCCAGTACAAGTAAGGTCAGGTAAATGCCACACATCAATGGCTGAGCTTGCGTAATTATTTGCTGTAGAATTCTTCTATGTTATATTTGTATAGGTGCATGGTACATTTTACTAACCCATCTTGCCAAGTCTCAAGGTTCAGTGATATCAACAACTCCCTATTTACAAGAATATAACTACTATAATACTGCCTCTATGTACAAGAATATAACTGCTATAATACTGCCCCCTATGTACAAGAATATAACTGCTATAATACTGCCCCGTATATACAAGAATATAACTACTATAATACTGCTCCTATGTACAAGAATATAACTACTATAATACTGCCCCTATGTACAAGAATATAACTACTATAATACTGCCCCTATGTACAAGAATATAACTACTATAATACGGCCCCTTATGTACAAGAATATAACTGCTATAATACTGCCCCCTATGTACAAGAATATAACTACTATAATACTGCTCCTATGTACAAGAATATAACTACTATAATACTGCCCCTATGTACAAGAATATAACTACTATAATACTGTCCCTATGTACAAGAATATAACTGCTATAATACTGCTCCTATGTACAAGAATATAACTACTATAATACTGCCCCTATGTACAAGAATATAACTACTATAATACTGTCCCTATGTACAAGAATATAACTGCTATAATACTGCCCCCTATGTACAAGAATATAACTGCTATAATACTGCCCCGTATATACAAGAATATAACTACTATAATACTGCTCCTATGTACAAGAATATAACTACTATAATACTGCCCCTATGTACAAGAATATAACTACTATAATACTGCCCCTATGTACAAGAATATAACTACTATAATACTGTCCCTATGTACAAGAATATAACTACTATAATACTGCCCCTATGTACAAGAATATAACTACTATAATACTGTCCCTATGTACAAGAATATAACTGCTATAATACTGCCCCCTATGTACAAGAATATAACTGCTATAATACTGCCCCGTATATACAAGAATATAACTACTATAATACTGCTCCTATGTACAAGAATATAACTACTATAATACTGCCCCTATGTACAAGAATATAACTACTATAATACTGCCCCTATGTACAAGAATATAACTACTATAATACGGCCCCTTATGTACAAGAATATAACTGCTATAATACTGCCCCCTATGTACAAGAATATAACTACTATAATACTGCTCCTATGTACAAGAATATAACTACTATAATACTGCCCCTATGTACAAGAATATAACTACTATAATACTGCCCCTATGTACAAGAATATAACTACTATAATACGGCCCCTTATGTACAAGAATATAACTGCTATAATACTGCCCCCTATGTACAAGAATATAACTACTATAATACTGCTCCTATGTACAAGAATATAACTACTATAATACTGCCCCTATGTACAAGAATATAACTACTATAATACTGTCCCTATGTACAAGAATATAACTGCTATAATACTGCCCCCTATGTACAAGAATATAACTGCTATAATACTGCCCCTATGTACAAGAATATAACTGCTATAATACTGCCCCCTATATACAAGAATATAACAACTATAATACTGCCCCTATGTACAAGAATATAACTACTATAATACTGCTCTTGTGTACAAGAATATAACTACTATAATTACGCCCCCTATGTAAAAGAATATAACTACTATAATACTGCTCCTATGTACAAGAATATATCTACTATAATACTGCCCCCTATCTGCAAGAATATAACTACTATAATACTGCCCTCTATCTGAAAGAATATAACTACTATAATACTGCCCCTATGTACAACAATATAACTACTATAGTACTGCCCCTATGTACAAGAATATTGCTACTATAATACTGTCCCTATGTACAAGAATATAACTACTCTAATACTGCCCCCTATGTACAAAAATATAACTACTATAATACTGCCCCTATGTACAAGAATATAACTACTATTATACTGCTCCTATATACAAGAATATAACTACTATAATACTGCCCCTATGTACAAGAATATAACTACTATAATACTGCCCCATGAACAAGACTATAACTACTATAATACTGCCCCATGAACAAGAATATAACTACTATAATACTGCCCCATGAACAAGAATATAACTACTATAATACTGCTCCTATGTACAAGAATATAACTGCTATAATACTGCCCATATATACAAGAATATAACTACTATAATACTGCCCCTATGTACAAGAATATAACTACTATAATACTGCCCCTATGTACAGGAATATAACTACTATAATACTGCCCCTATGTACAAGAATATAACTACTATATTACTGTCCCTATGTACAAGAATATAACTTCTATAATACTGCCACTATGTACAAGACTATAACTACTATAATACTGCTCCTATGTACAAGAATATAACTACTATAATACTGCCCCTATGTACAAGAATATAACTACTATAATACTGCCCCTATGTACAAGAATATAACTACTATATTACTGTCCCTATGTACAAGAATATAACTTCTATAATACTGCCACTATGTACAAGACTATAACTACTATAATACTGCTCCTATGTACAAGAATATAACTACTATAATACTGCCCCTATGTACAAGAATATAACTACTATAATACTGCCCCTATGTACAGGAATATAACTACTATAATACTGCCCCTATGTACGGGAATATAACTACTATAATACTGCCCCTATGTACAAGAATATAACTACTATAATACTGCCTCTATGTACAAGAATATAACTACTATAATACTGCCCCCTATATACAAGAATATAACTACTATAATACTGCCCCTATGTACAGGAATATAACTACTATAATACTGCCCTCTATATACAATAATATAACTGTAACCTACTTTGATCTTGAAGGTGAATTCTCAGGTTGCATATTTCCGCAGACGAAGCTCCCGGTTGTTCTTTTGCTGGATAACAATATTGCTTGTATTCTAAGCAGATACAAAGAGCCGGTAAATGTCACTGAGTCATATATCGCAGGGAAGAAATTTTACAAGGAAGAATTACAAAGTTTAATACCAGTAACCTTGTTTTAATAGCTTCACAAATATATTATTGTTAATTGATGATGGAGCCATAAACACCTTTTAGACAGACATAAGAAGAGCGGGATCATCTTTCGGGGACTGAAAGCTCTCAGACTGCCATTAATTCCAGGCCCTTTTGGTAAATAAGTGTGGGATAGGATGAGTTCACAGGATTAATTGATGCCCCGGGAGAGCTCATGAAACAGCATCAAACCGTAATCAGCTATTTGAATTGTTGTTTCAGGAAGTCTTATGTCTCTAAGGCACTGCGAGAAGTGCTCATTACTGTCTGGGTAATGTATTCCCAACAAGTATTTGTAATAGAATTAGCCATACATTGTGCGGTTTATTCATTTCAGGTGAGCAAAGGATGGGACAAGTGTTCTTCTAATAAAATAAGTTATTCGCCTTTGTAGAAAGAAGGAAATAGTTTAATAGGAAAAAGTTGTTGCCCGTGCCTACAAGCCCTAAGGAAGCTTTACACTTCGATCTGACCTACTTAAGGCCATCCCCCAAAGAGCACTCCTCCGTCCTAGCCAATCAGAAATCTGCTTTTAGGACACTATGACCCCAATTCATTAACACTGGCATATTTCATGCCAGTCTTAAAGAGGTTGTCCACTACTAAAAATAAAAATAAAATAAATCTTTATTTTTATATAGCACTAACATATTCCGCAGCGCTTTACATACATCAGGAATACTGTCCCCATTGGGGCTCACAATCTAAATTCCCTATCTGTATGTCTTTGGAGTGTGGGAGGAAACCGGAGAACCTGGAGGAAACCCACGAAAACACAGGGAGAATATACAAACTCCTTGCAGGACCCAGGACCCCAGGACCCCAGTGCTGCAAGGCTGCAGTGCTAACCACTGAGCCACCGTGCCGCCCAGATAGATCATCAATGTCTGATCGGCCAGGGTCTGACACCCGGCACCCCCAACCATCAGCTGTTGTCGATGCTGGCGGCGGTACCAGATTACCAGAAATGCTCAGTTCCCAAGCTGTTCCATCAACTGATAGTGGCCAAGGATGTGTAGTGCACATTTGCGCCCTATTCAAATCTGCATCTCCTGGCAAAATATCACATCACCAAGTGTACATCTCTTAGCAAAAAAAAATGCAATTTTCTGCCAGTAGAGTCATCTCTCACCTGAGGTGAGGTAACCTGCCCTCAGGTGATGAACCGTGGGAACCTCCAGCTTTGACCACAAATATCTCTTGGCAATAAAAATGAGGCTTTCTGCTATAAGATGCAGATCTGTGAACTCATTGACCTCACCTGAGGTCAGTTTACCTGTGGTCACAGGTGGGGTACTGTGGGGACCTCCAGCTGTGACCGCAGATAAACTGAGTGACGTCACCGCTCACAGTTGCGGCTCAGTCAGTCTGTTGTGAATACATTTTCTAATTTGGGTCTCCCTCTTGTGGTCAGTGCTGGCGGTGCAGTTGACTTGTGGAATGAGAGCCAGACACATTCTGAAACCAGTCCTTTTCTCTACCAGAATTCCTCTCAGATAAGTTGGTCTTTATACCTCTGTTTATTATTTCCACTTTCTTGGTATTTCTTCTGTATTGATACTAATGCTTGATTCCTATTTTGTCTGTGTGGAGTTCTTGGTGGAATTGGATCATTCCCTGCTGGGAGTGTCTGTATACTTAGCTCCATGATTCTGCAATGTATTGTGTTTTGTCATCCTTCGTATTAAATTCAATCCCTCATCTATTATTAGTGTTTTTGGATCCCAGTAACATCATAGTACTGATATAGTGGAGGAGAGCCTGTGTGGGCTCAGGGTCTTTCCATCGGGCGTGCTGAGATTTATTAGGGGTTTTACGGCTGCAGACAGTGCTCTTTCCTATCCTTTCCTATAAAGATAGTTTGGGCCTCATCTTTGCTGAATCAGTTTTCTAGCTTTGTATTGTGTTTTCCTATATCACCGTAGTCTTTACATGTGTGGGGCTATCTATATCTTTGGGGATTGATCCGAGGCAGATTAGCTTTTCTTATATTTCTATCTGTAAGAATATTTAGTTTTCCGGCTGTGTCGAGACGACTAGGTCATCGTAGGCTTGTCCCACAGCTACTTCTAGTTGTGTAAAACAAGAATGCCGCAGAGACACCATCACATGTTTCTCAACGCTGGCAGGAAACTAGCCAGGTCTTTCACCGGGAAGGAACAACCACGGGAAGGGCAGTCTCCAGTCAAGGAAGCTGCCTATGCCAGACATGGTATCCATCCACAGACAGCTGTCTCGGGGTATTTGCCCCTCATCAGTGTGGAGTAGGAAACTGGCTAGTGGGAGCAATGCCTAGTAGAAGACTACATAGGTAAGGATACTTAACCTCGGGGAGATCAACATCCGACACCGTGAAGACACCATCACGTGTTTCTCAACGCAGTGACACTAGGACAAAGCCCCCTGGGAAAATATACAACTTCTAGTTGTATGTCAGGATTAGGTCTGCAGTCCGTTAAGGTTCCAGCCACTCTGGTTACTTTTTAGGTTTCCACATTTTTGATCCTCCTCGGTCACTGTATCATAACACAATCTCTTCCTAAGGCTTCTGCCACACTCACGTGAAATTCACGCACGTGCCGAGAGACACGTATTTTCCCTGCGTGTTGCGTGCAGGTAAGTACGTGTCTCTGGTACGTGCGGGACATGTGTGTTCTACGTGTGCTATCCGCGATAGCACACGTAGAACCGGTAATTATTATACTCACCTGGTCCTTCCTGATGTCCGCGCTGCTGTCCGTGGTGCTGATCCTCGGTCTCCAGCCCTCCCGTCTCCCCGCTGCTGCTGCTGCCAGGCAGTGAAGTGAATATTCAATGAGAATAATGAGCGGCGGTCGGCAGCAAGAGGCAGCAGCGGCAGAGACAGGAGGGCTGGAGAAGGTGAGTTAATGTTTTTTTATTTTTCACTGACATGTGTGGTTTCTCCGGTGCGTGTCACACGGGACCGCATCCACACTACACCCGTGTGGTGCGGGTGCGGGCCGTGTGACACCCGTGCTGCGGGAGAAAACACTGACATGTCAGCGCTTTCAAAAAAGCACACACGTACAAACGCACACGGACACACGTTCCGTGTGGTTTTACGTGTGTGTGCCTGCTACAATAGGGTAGCATTGGTTAAAGTGTCTCCGTGCCGCCGGTACGTGTAAAAAATGACAAACACGTGCCGGCAGCACGGATGTGTGGCGCTAGCCTAAAGCACACAGCCTGTGGACATGTTATCTACCTGCGCACTGTCACCGGTATGTAGCCGAACCCGGATCATTGTGGAACCTCATGTAGATTACGTCAAAACAGGGTGTTGGGGGTTAATAAAGTGGTGAAAGAGGAGTATTTTTTATTTTTATTTCAAATACAAAAAATTTCAGTGTTTGTGTTTATTTCTTTTCACTTACAGATTAGTAGTGGGGGTCTCATAAATGCTGCCCATTACTAATGTAGGGCTTGGTGGCAGCTGTGAACTGGCATTAATCCCTGATATTACCCCGATTGCCACCACACCAGGGTAATCGGGATAAGTTGGGTAAAGTGCTGGCATTGTAACATCTAATATATAATGGATGTGACTATTTTGGGTGGCTGCATGCTGCTATTTTTATGCTGGCGGAGCCCAATAACCATGGGCCTCCCCAGTCTGAGAATACCAGCCCCTTAGTTGTTGGTTTTATCATGGGTTTGTATCAAAATGGGAATCTACGGGTTCACCCTTCACTATTTAGGCATAATCTGAACACAAATAGTTACTATTCGCGCATCACTAATGATAAGCTGTAAAGGCAAAGTCTTTATCATTGTTCATTCCCAAAGATCTTAGAACTGTGTAAATTTTTTTATTTTTCACCGGAGAAAGGTTTTTTGCTCTGCAGTTTTTTCGCTCTTTGCTAGGATTTGGCACACTCTCGGCTCCTTTATGACAAATTCTGGGAGATTTTACACTGCCTCCAATTAATTAAACTTGTAATGATGTACTGCTACTACTGTGAATTATATCTGCATTGCTAATAAATTAAGTAATTATTGCTAATTATCATCATTTAAGTTTTCCAACGCATTGTAAATTGATTGCAAAGATTATGTCGCATGCTTTCCTTATAATGAAAGGGCAGGGGAGAAGTTTCATTCTACAAGAATAGCGTCTAAATTTGAACTAATTTATTATCAGCATTTCCTAATGTCCCCTGAGACGGGGACTCCGCCGCCTAAAGTCTGACTCCACCGCGGTATTGGCATAATTAGCATCACATACTCGCACAGACATGATGATTGTTTGTCTTCATGAAGCAATCCTTTATTGAATTCTTTGATTTTAATGACTGCCAGCTCAGTACATGAGATGTGTATGTTCTGTGGTGCGCTCCTTGTCAGCAGACCCGGGCTATGTGCACATGTCCAGGATTTGCAGCCGTTTTTCAACCCGAGTGTTAGGAAAAATGCAGAGTAAAATATGTGCGTTACATGACATGTTTTTTTTACTTATTTATACAGTGTGTCCACCCATATCATGTCCATTAACTTGAGAACGGCGGCAGCTATAGGCATAGAAGTGGTGTCTAGGTATAGTAAAGTAGCCATGTGCTACGCAATGAAACCACCTATAGCGCCACCTGGTGGAAAACAACGGAGTTAGCATTTTTATCTCGAAAACGGAACGAGATAGAGAAAAAAAGTGAATTACAAAGTTGTAGGGCATCATCAATTTAATACGAATCGACACCTTGCATATAGAAATGCTATGATATGAAAGCCATGACCCCCCCAAAACAATGAATGCTGGTCACGCATATGGCGCTCATTTAACTTTGATGCTCAAAGTGGCCCCCGTCAGCTGCAATGCACATCTGAACTCTGGACGGCATATTGTATCTGGATGCACGTTGTGCAATATGGTAGGTGACACGTTTGCACAAGCATCTGTGATACGTCGTCGTAGGTCCTGCAATGTTGGTGGAGGGGTCGCAAACACCTGCTGTTTGATGTGACCTCACAGAAAGAAGTCCAATGGGGTCAGGTCAGGTGAGGGTGGAGGCCACTCCACACAGCCACCATACCCAATGATTTGTAGGAAGGTCTCCATGAGGTATCGCTTCACGTCTGCAGCCTTGTGAGTGTTACACGTTCTAATCATAGCATTTCTGTATGCAAGGTGTCGCTTCGTATTGAATTGATGATGCCCTACAACTTTGTAATTCACTTGTTTTCTCTATCTCATTCCGTTTTCGAGATAAAAATGCTAACTCCGTTGTTTTCCACCAGGTGGCGCTATAGGTGGTTTCATTGTGTAGCGCATGGCTACTTTACTATACCTAGACACCACTTCTATGCCTATAGCTGCCGCCGTTCTCAAGTTAATGGCGGTGGACAGGATATGGGTGGACACCCTGTATATGTGCTTTCTTATTGTGTTTTTACTTATCATTTTTCTCCCTTTCATTTAAATTGGTTAAAAAACGCTGAAAGAATTGACCTGCTGCAGATTTGATGATACTATGTGCACAAAAAAAAAATCTTCATACTGGGGCTTTTTTAGACTCATACTGTCACAATGGGACTGCAGGTGACACACCAGGTACACACCTGTGTATAACACAGAGGGAACACCAGGGTAGCAATACAACAAAAGGCCCTGGCGCTAGGGAGAAGGGAGGAGGAGTCACCTCAGTCACTCTCCTGAGGCTGATCCCTGCACTCCTTAACATCCATGAATGGGCCTTCCCCATGCGCAATTACGTGCCTAGGCCCTTGCTGGCCCTCAACTCTCTTAACTCACCCTGACTAGTAAAGACTAGTGAAATGCTAGTCTGGCCACTGCAATAAGACAACACGAGGGAGGTAAGACAAACTGGTGGGGAAAGACACAACAAATAACACTCCACAGCTTCTCCATCAGAAACGTCTCAGCTGCAACAGAATCGACATCTCAGCTCTTTCATAGTGGACAGCATAGGTATGAGCTATAGCCGGCATAGAGAGGAGTGAGGAGTGGATATTTATAGCAGACATGAGTGGTTGCAGCTGCGGTTACAACGAACTATTAGATCACTGCAGGATAGAAAGGAACCTTAACTCCTTCAGTACCAAATGCAATTAAATACGCTCCAACGTAGGGTAAATGACGAGTGGGCACTAAAGCAGATCTCCGATCAACAATAAATTGTGACCTTATGGTCCCAGATCCCCCTCCCCAAGATCATATCAGGGCATGCCATGCTTACTTCATCAGAAACGTCTCAGCTGCAACAGAATCGACATCTCAGCTCCTTCATAGTGGACAGCATAGGTACGAGCTATAGCCGGCATAGGGAGGAGTGAGGAGTGGATATTTATAGCAAATGTGAGTGGCCGCAGCTGTGGTTACAACAAACTAGTAGATCACTGCAGGAGAGAAAGGAACCTTAACTCCTTCAGTACCTAATACAATTAAATACGCTCTAACGTAGGGTAAACGACGAGCGGGCACTAAAGCAGCTCTGTGATCAACACTATATTGTGACCTTATGAACCCAGATCCCCCTCCCCAAGATCATATCAGGGTGCGACACACTCATTTACAAAAGACTTTTCAGAAGTCTCATTATCACCAGTGGCAGGGTTAGAATAACAGGTAACACCTCTCTTTACAGCTGGCAAAACAGGATTCACCATTCACAATACCTGATATCACAGCTCACCTCCTCCCCCTCCCTTCAAAATGACCAGAATTCCCTAAAAGGGTATTTGAAAATGAGTTTTGTAAACTATGAAACTCCTTTTATTTCCCATGGATCAAGTTCTATGTAGTAATCATCGCTTCGAGTGTCATTGTGTGAACAGGATATTTATTAGGAAACCGACATCTCCATCCTGAACACTTTACATGCATGAATTATGTATGCTCTGACTTTGGAAACATGTTTTCCCGGATTTTAATTCCATGTTTCACAAACTCTTGTATTATGCAAAAAAACAGCTCTGGGGCTCCGCTCTCCATGATACTATGTGATACACTACAGAAGCCAGATTAATGAAACTCGTCTGCAAATTCCATTCCATACGTGAAATTGGAGCAACCAAGTTGCGGGAAATCGAGATTTTTCTTTTTACCTTGTAAACAAATACTAAAGTGAATTATATCTTGCCACCTTTCTTTATTAAAGGACATGTTCCAATGAAAACAAGTTATCACCAATATCCCCTTAACCCCCGGGCGATTTTCCATTTTTCCATTTTTGCTCCTCTTCTTCCGAGAGCCGTAACTTTTTTCATTTTCCAAATTTTCCATCAATATTGCCATATGAAGGCTTGTTTTTTGCAGGACTAGTTGTACTTTTAAATGCAACCATTAGTTTTACCATATAATGTACTGGAAAATGATAAAAAAAAAATCCAAGTGCGGTGAAATTGCAAAAAAGTGCAATTGCACGATTGTTTTGGAGATATTTTATTCACCGTGTTCACTATATTGTAAAACTAACCTGTCAGTGTGATGCCTCATGTTAGTATGAGTTCATAGACACCAAACATGCATACTTTTACTTTTATCTAAGGAGTTAAAAAAATCTGAACTTTGTCCAAAAAAAAAAAAAAGAATTGCGCTTTTGGCGCCATTTTCTGAGACCTGTAGCATTCTCATTTTTTGGGATCTGGGGCTAAGTAATGGCTTATTTTTTGTGTCTTAAGCTGATGTTTTTAATTATACCCTTTTTGTGCGCATGCTACGTTTTGATCGCCTGTTATTGTATTTAAAAAAAAAAAATTGCGGCGACAAAAAAACGTAATTTTAGCGTTTGAAATTTTTTTCTCGCCACACCATGTACAGATCAGATGAATTGATTTTATATTTTGATAGAATATGTGTATATCTTTATTTTTTTTTTAAACTGTTTTACTTTCAATGGGGCAAATGGGGGTGATTTGAACTTTTAGGTTTATATTTATTTTTTCATATTTTTAAAAACTTTTTTTTATATTTTTTAATAGTCCCCCTAGGGGACTATAAGGATCAGCAGTCTGATCGCTTGTGCATTTCTTTTGATCAGAGCTGCACAGCTCTGATCAGCAGAAATGCAGCGTTCCTGTGACAGCCGGCGCTCTATCGGCTCTGACAGGAAGTACATCATGGTAGCGTCAGCGCTCATCACATGACCCCAAGCTACAATGGCAACCATTGGCTCCCCATGATCACGTCACGGTGCCTCCAATGGTGGCGGGGAAAGGCGGGATCCCCACCGCTGCCATTTAAATCACCCTGTCACATTTTCACAGCACGATCTAAGTGGCAAGCAGGCTCGGGTGTACATGATAACTTATTGATCGCTAGCGGTCTGACTGCTAGGACCTGCATGGATCGGCAAAACAGGGCACTTTAATCCTCATTAGAATAGAGTGGCAGAGTGGATGCTTGAGCGCTGTTCCATTTACCCCCATGCAGCTATCGAGCGCTGCTCTTGAGTCTTTCCAGAGCGTCTATAAAAAAATAAATGGAGCAACAGTTGGGCATCTGAGCTGCCGCTCAAATTATTAGGGGATAAAACTACTAGCTTTGCCAATCAGTGCAGGTCAGAAATGACTGATGGCCTCTATACTGTGTGACTTCAGGTATAGCAGTAAAGCAGGAAGAGGCGGAGCTTGGCAGGGAATAGAGCTGGAGTGACGGAGGCTTCAGATCTACCATACCTCTTTAGCCTCATTTGCATATCAATACAAACACTGTTTTCTCAGGAATGAAGGATCGGATCGGCCATGTAAAGGTATTGCTGGACTTGGCATTAATAGAGCTACGTGCATGTATTAAAAATTGGGTGAAATCCTGCTGATTAATTGCCTGTAAATCTGAAAATTTCACCTTAAACATTATCCATTTTCAGATCCACATCTCTCTGTCAGTAAAGGTTGTTTTTTTTAGTCTTACACTCAAGGGCTTGATATGTGGTCCCAATAGTTTCAGGTTTTTCCTGAGTTTTGAACCCGAGGGGTTAAGAGGCTCCAACTCTTCTATTATCCACATTCTGATAAGACTCCTGCGCTGCATTAATAATTCATCACTAGATGCTATTGATACTATGAAACTTGTTTGTTTCAGACACACATGGATCAATAGATGTATGTCTAGAAACCCGACCGGCTATTCACCTCCAACCACACCAGAAGCCTGCACCCGATACATTGCTAGTAATACTGAATACTGCTTATCCCAGCACAGACCAGACTGATTACATCTCTTCATCGGGCTTACAAGATGGAAAAGCTAAAGAAACCGAGAAACTTTCATCCTAAAGCAACATTACATTTATTAAATAGAAAAAGTATCTCTCTATCTATTTATCCCTCTATCTATCCTTCTATCCATCCATCCATCTATCTATCTATCCCTCTATCTATCTATCTATCTATCCCTCTATCTATCTATCTATCTATCCCTCTATCTATTCCTCTATCTATTCCTCTATCTATCTATCCCTCTATCTATCCCTCTATCTATCTATCCCTCTATCTATCTATCTATCTCTCTATCTATCCCTCTATCTATTCCTCTATCTATCTATCCCTCTATCTATCCCTCTATCTATCCCTCTATCTATCCCTCAATCTATCTATCTATCCCTCAATCAATCTATCTATCTATCTATCTATCTATCCCTCTATCTATCCCTCTATCTATCTATCTATCTATCTATCTATCTATCTATCTATCTTTCTATCTATCCCTCTATCTATCCCTCTATCTATCTATCTATTTATCTATCCCTCTATCTATGTATCCCTCTATCTATCTATCTATCTATCTATCTATCCCTCTATCTATCTATCTATCTATCCCTCTATCCCTCTATTTATCTATCTATCTATCTATCCCTCTATCTATCTATCCCTCTATCTATCCCTCTATCTATCTATCCCTCTATCTATCTATCTATCCCTCTATCTATCTATCTATCTATCTATCTATCTATCTATCTATCTATCTATCCCTCTATCTATCTATCCTTCTATCTATCTATCTATCTATCTATCTATCCCTCTATCTATCTATCTATCCCTCTATCTATCTATCTATCTATCCCTCTATCATCTATCTATCTATCTATCCCTCTATCTATCTATCTATCTATCTATCTATCTATCTATCCCTCTATTTATCTATCTATCTATCTATCTATCTATCTATCTATCTATCCCTCTATCCCTCTATCTATCTATCCCTCTATCTATCCCTCTATCTATCTATCCCTCTATCTATCTATCTATCCCTCTATCTATCTATCTATCCCTCTATCTATCCCTCTATCTATCTATCCCTCTATCTATCTATCTATCCCTCTATCTATCTATCTATCTATCTATCCCTCTATCTATCCCTCTATCTATCTATCCCTCTATCTATCTATCTATCTATCCCTCTATCTATCTATCTATCTATCCCTCTATCTATCCCTCTATCTATCTATCCCTCTATCTATCTATCTATCTATCTATCTATCCCTCTATCTATCTATCTATCTATCTATCTATCTATCTATCTATCCCTCTATCTATCTATCCCTCTATCTATCTATCTATCTATCTATCTATCCCTCTATCTATCTATCCCTCTATCTATCTATCTATCTATCTATCTATCCCTCTATCATCTATCTATCTATCCCTCTATCTATCTATCTATCTATCTATCTATCCCTCTATCTATCTATCCCTCTATCTATCTATCTATCTATCTATCTATCTATCTATCCCTCTATCTATCTATCTATCTATCCCTCTATCTATCTATCCCTCTATCTATCTATCTATCTATCTATCTATCCCTCTATCTATCTATCTATCTATCCCTCTATCATCTATCTATCTATCTATCTATCTATCTATCCATCTATTTATCTATCTATCCCTCTATCATCTATCTATCTATCTATCTATCCATCTATTTATCTATCATGATACAGATAATATAGATATAATTCAGCTAAGAAATGTTGCCAATTTATATATTATAAAAGCTTTATTGATTATTTTGTTTATTACTCTTATCTAGCTATTATATCAATATCTAGCTCATATCCATTAATCCACACATCTACCTACCCAAAATCCACCACACAGCCATCCACTCATCCACCCACCTACCTATCCATTCACTCAAATCCACCCTCCTAACCATCCCTTCATCCACCCAAAATCACCCATCTATATATGATCCATCCATTAATCCACCCAACCATATCTATCCACACATGCACCAAGGCAAAATCCACCCAACCATCCACCTACCCATCTATCTGCCCTCCCACCCATTCACCCTCTTACTCACCCATACATCCATCCACCCACGCGCACAGCCATCCACTCATCCATCCATTCATCCATCCACCTATCCATTCACTCTTTCACCCATCCATCCATCCATCCATCCATCCATCCACCCTCCCAAATTCCATCCATCCATCCATCCATCTCTCTGTGTATCCATCCATGCGTCTCATCTGCCCATTTAGCTGACAACTGCTGACCCAGGGTACATATCTACTCATGTCACTTTAGCATTGGGGAAAGACCAAGGCATTTCAGATAAATATATAACAAATGAAATGCAAAATTTCTCAACTGATCTTTTCCAGTGCAGGATCGGACATACCTGGGCAGTTGCACCGGGGTCCTAGAGAACCTAAAGGTCCACCACCACCTTCAAAGTCGGTGGTATGGTGCATTCAGAGTTATCAGACTAATACGGGCCCATGTATTGCTCTTGCACAGGGGCCCTTCTCTGTCGGCTCCGATCCCCGTGTGTTGTGCAGTTCGGAACCTCTTTGAATGAACGGATCCTCTCCATTTTCTAATCCACAATTCTATAAAGTTACGGCCTGTTTTTAAATACATCTTAATGGAAAATAGTGAAGCGGCTGCAACAGAAGCAATGTGCGGAGATCCCGCAGAACGCCACCAGCCGTAGATTTAACGGCTCATTTCACTTGTAGTGGGAGGCTCCGTCATACAGCTTTTAAGAGAAGCCTTATAGGAGAGAGGCCATTATTATGTTATACCCACAATCCAACAAATTGAAGAAATTCCAGGGGCTTTCAATTATGCGGGAGCAAAAAAACAAATTATATATAACGATAAAAAAAAGTATGTTTTACATTTTTTTCTGTGATAAACTGAGAAAAGGATCCAAAGATTGTATTATTACTAATAAATTTAAAGGGATAGTCCACCATTAGTGGATGCTGATTGGCTGCTCATGCTAGGAGACCATCACCGACGTTGCTAGATTGGTGCCATCACTGGATTTTTTTGTAAAAGGTGTCTTTGTTCTACAGGGGAGAATATTGTATCTGAGTAGTGGACACTCCTTTAAAGTGTGCATGCCTCTTCTGATAATCAGCCCATTTAAATGCCACTTTCACAGACAGCAGCATTTATATGGTTAAGCTGTAGTGTTTGAAGCTTGCTCTGGTTGCTGCTATTCCTGGCAGATGCTGGCTGTGTAATACATCAGACATCTCGCAGGTATGGTGCAAGCTCAGCTCCTGAGCCTGCTCTAGACATGCTGACTGAAAATAAGACGTACCAGTATGTTTTATGGCAGGAAGGGATGTAAAAGTGTATAAATAGAAGCTAGTAGTCTTATTGAACTTGGACAACCCCTTCAACTATTTTACTCCATTCTCTTCTTTTTGCAGATCTCTTCTAAACTTAGAAACTTAGGACCAGATGTATGGGAGGCACTAAAGCCTGCTTTACACGAGACAACCGATTTTGTGATTTCACGATCGATCGTCCCCGCCCCCGTCGTTTGTGCGTCACAGGCAAACCGCTGCTGCTCGTGTCGCACAAAGTCGTTAATTCGCCATCACACGTACTTACGTGCTGTGCGACGTCGCTGTGGTCGGCGAACATCCTCTTCCTAAAGGGGGAGGGACGTTCGGCGTCAAACAGCCGCCGGCCAACAGAAGCAGAGGGGCGGAGATGAGCGGGACGTAAACATCCCGCCCACCTGCTTCCTTCCGCATTGCCGGTGGGAGCCGCGGGATGCAGGTAAGCTGTGATCATCCTTCCCGGGGTGTCACACGGAGCAATGTGTGCTACCCCGGGTACGATGAACAACCGGCGCCATTTTAATCAAACAATTTTTTAAAACTGAGCGACAAGTACATGACTCACGATTTGTGAGCGATACTGCGTCGCTCGGAGGTGTCACACGAAACAACGTCGTGAACGATGCCGGATATGCGTCACGAAAACCGTGACCCCGATGATGCATCGCGCGATAGCTCGTCTCGTGTAAAGCACCCTTAAGTCTGGGGTCAACCATAGTTTCTCTCATCCGAGAGAATCCGGTCAATTATGTTAAAGGGGTTGTCCACTACTAGTACAAGCCCTTCTGATTCCACAGGTAAAGTAAAAAAGCCTGTACTCTCCTTCCATGCTTCCCGGGGCTCACATGACATTGTGACATCACACCAGCCCCCGTCCATTCACCCCGCCTTCAGACGCAGGAAGTGAGCAGCAGCCACAGTATTCACTTTCTGTCCATTAATTAAGGCGGGGACTCAGAAGCTGGCGGTGATTGGACGCGGGGGTCTCATGATGTCACAATGTCATGCGAGCCCCGGGAACGTTAGTCCTGACACCGCTGGATCTGGGCTGGCACTAGAGGGGAGTATAGTCTTTTTCATTTTACCTGCGGGATACATGTGGAATCACAAGGGGTTGTCCTAGTAGTGGACATCCCACCATGGATGAAATCTGCAAGGAGTTTGTATGTTCTCCCCGTGTTTGCGTGGGTTTCCCCTGGTTCTCTGGTTTCCTCCCACACTCCAAAGACATATAGATAGTGAATTTAGATGGTCAGCCCTAAAGGGGACAGTGATGATCACGTATGTAAAGCACTGAGGAATTAATAGCGCTATATAAGCGAGTAAAATAAAAATAAACGAATAAACCCCTTTCATTACACTCATCTCAAACTCTGATTCGAGTTTGATTGGAGTGTCAGCTTAGTTTGATCCAATTCTCTGGGATGAGAGAATCATAATTTCTCAATTTTCTCCATTGTGTGAATATGTGGAATAAAAAAATCGAATAGCACTCATGGTGTTAGTGAACCATATCAGTGAATGTATGTTTTTTTAACTCTAGACTTGCCGTGTTAGTAATGGGAGTGTCTGATAGACGCCTCTCCATACTAACCCCTGGGCTTGATGCCAGCTTTCAATTCACAGCTGACATCAACCCTAAAGGTATTACCCCAATACCACTGGACCAGGGCAATCGGGAAGAGCCGGGCAAAGCACCAAAATTGGCGCATCTAATGGATACACCACTTCTGGGATGACTTAAAGCTGCTATTTCTAGGTTGGGAAAGGACCAAACAACCATGGACTTTCCCAGTCTGATAATACCAGCCCCCTGCTGTCTGTTTTACCTGTGCTAATTTTCAAAAATAAGCAGGAGCCCATGTCATTTTATTTCTTTATTGTTCATAGCAGCATTCAGGTATCGTCTGCATGTAATAAAGCTTGTTGATTTGAACAAACTTTATTACCTTACGAACAGCACCCGAACTCTGAACACGGACACAGACGTCTTAAAAAAAATAAATAAATAAAATGATATATGGTGGTGCATTATATATATACAAGAGGATTACATTATATATGGAGGACTATTGAGGGTGCATTATATTATATGGAGGACTAATCGGTGTATTATACTATATGGAGGACTATGGGGGTGCATTATATTATATAGAGAACTATGGAGAGTGCATTATAATATATGGAAGACTAGGGGCTGTGCATTATAATGTATGGAAGACTATTAGAGGTGCAATATACTGTATGGAGGACTGTGAGGTGTTCCTTATACTATACGGAGGACTATGGGGTGGGCATTATTCTGTATGGAGGACTATGGGGATGCATTATAATATATGGAGGACTATGAGGATGTATTATAAAATCTGGAGGACTATGGGATACATTATACAATATGGAGGAGTATGGGGGGTGCATTATTCTACATGGAGGACTATGGAGGGTGGATTATATTATATGGAGAATTATGGAGAATACCTTATGTTATATGGAGGACAATAGGAAGTGCATTATACTATATGAAGAACTATGTGAGACCCATCATACTATATGGAGGACTACGAGAGGTGCATTATACTATATGGAAGCCAATGGGGGGCCTGGGGGCCCATTACACCATATGGAGGCTATGACAGGGTCATTATACTATTTGGAAGGCTATGTAGGGGCCATTATAATATCTAAAGGAATATGATGGAGCCTTTATACTTTATGGAGGACTATTTGAGGACAATTATACTGTTTGGAGGAATAGAAGGGGCATTATACTGCATGTAGGCCCATTTTACTGCATGGAGGGCTGTGTAGGGGTCAAAATACTATTTGAAGGAATAGTAGGGGTCGTTAGTCTATAGGTCAATTATACTGCATGGAGGGCTGTGTGGGGGTCACAGTTGGGGATTATACTGTGTTGGGATGACATGATTTGCTGGGGTAGTTGAGGGGGCCATCATACAGTGGTGTGGAGGAATTCATTGTGGGGGTACATACAGTGTTTGGGGGGAACTTTTGTAGGCATCATACTTTATGGCTGCAATAAAAAGGGAATCTAGGGGCTTCAATAGGAGGACAGTTACTTTGCAAGGGCTGAAAAGTTGTGACATCCGTGTGCCGTACGTGTTTTTCACGGACCCATAGACTTCTATGGGCCCTTTTCATCCGTGCTGATGGATCACACGGACTCACGGTCTGCGTGAAAATACAGAGGTGTGACTATCTCCATAGACTAATGAGTGTGCATGTGATCAATTGTAAAAACGGACATCACATGTACCGGAATCATGGAGGTGTGAACGGGGCTATAGGTTGGACCAGACACAATCACCGACTACAGGCCGGATTAGGAAGCCATTAAATTTTATAGTATTAATTATTTATCACATATTACTTTTTACCGAGATGCAATCTCTCCGACTTAATACATCGTCGAGTATCATAATGAACATTATTTCTTTGTAAACATCAAAGGGCGATAAATACAAAATAGAAACAATGTGCCGCCTCTAAAAATTAATGTGCTGTATAATTATGCATAATTATTATGTACCCAGCATCTCGTCAGATACAGACCATTATGGCAGAATTTACACCACATCAGTTTCCTAATGGCGGCAATAAGGAGCATACTATCAGATCGGGTGTTAATGTATTAATCAAATAATTCCTTTCCCCGATAATTTCTGACTTCGGAAACGTCTAAAAGGCGAAAAGCCCTATGGGAAAAAGCATCGCTAATATGTTTCCATTTGCAGCATATGTTCAGTATGCTTAAAAAGCAATCCGCGGTTTGAGATTAACATATGCAGCTCTCCTACTGTGGGTATATATTCTCCCACAGTATATTTTTCCTACGGAGATGTAAGGAGTAAAAATAATCTCCGAGCCATTTATGTGGCTTCGTACGGATATAGAATCATTAAAGCTGCAGAGCAAAAACGGGAGCAAATGTCAGTGCTACATTGTAACAAACCTTAACGACGAGTTTTTGTTTAAAGGATCCCCTGTAAGGCAATGTTCACATGTTGCATTTTTTGCTGCATTTTTTTATGCAAATTAAAGAGAACCAACCACCAGGATTTTCCTATATAAACTAAAGCCAGTGCTATGCTGATTCTATACATACCTTTGGTTGTGAGATCAGATGTATACTTTCTGAAATACAGGCAAGTAAAGTTTGGTGTAGGCTCAGGTGCTTAAAGAGGACCCACCAACAGGATTTTCCTATATAAACTAAAGCCAGTGCTATACCGGCGCTATCATGCTGATTCTATACAGACCATCAGTTGTGATATCAGATGTATACGTTCTGAAATACAGGCAAGTAAAGTTTGGTGTAGGCTCAGGTGCTTAAAGAGGACCAACCACCAGGATTTTCATATATAAACTAAATCCAGTCCTATACTGGCACTAGCATGCCGATTCTATACATACCTTCATGCGTGAGATCAGATGTATACTTTCTGAAATACAGGCAAGTAAAGTTTGGTGTAGGCTCAGGTGCTTAAAGAGGAACAGCCACCAGGATATTCCTATATAAACTAAAGCCAGTGCTATACTGGCGCTATCATGCTGATTCTATACATACTTCCATTTGTGAGATCGGATGTATACTTTCTGAAATACAGGCAAGTAAAGTTTGGTGTAGGCTCAGGTGCTTAAAGAGGACCAACCACCAGGATTTTCCTATATAAACTAAAGCCAGTGCTATACTGGTGCTATCATGCTGATTCTATACATACCTTTAGTTGTAAGATCAGTATACTTTCTGAAATATAGCCAAGTAAAGTTTGGTGTAGGCTCAGGTGCTTAAAGAGGACCAACCACCAGGATTTTCCTATATAAACTAAAGCCAGTGCTATACTGGCACTATCATGCTGATTATATACATACCTTCAGTTGTGAGATCGGATGTATACTTTCTGAAATACAGGCAAGTAAAGTGTGTGAAATGCACTGTTATTTGATTGATAGGTGCAACAAAACATCTAATAAGTGAGTTGGGTTTTGCTAGTTATTCCTGGCCCTTTCTGCTGTCTGTCCTTCCTCCCTCCTTCCTCCCCCTGTCCATCCTCCCTTTGCAATAACAGAGACAGACAGCAGACAGGCAGGAATAATTAGCAAAACCCGACCCACCTATTAGATATTCTGTAGCTCCTATCAATCAAATAACCGTGCATTTCACAAATTTTACTTGCCTGTATTTCAGAAAGTATACATCCGATCTCACAACTAAAGGTATGTATAGAATCAACATGATAGCGCCGATATAGTACTGGCTTTCGTTTATATAGGAAAATCCTGGTGGTTGGTCCTCTTTAAAAGCTCCTTTTTACAGTATCAGCAAAACTATGAGAGTCCAGAAACCTCATACACACGATTGATTTTTTTTTTTTTTTGCCCTACGTTTTTGAAAACTGCAGCATGTCAATTCTTTGAGCTTTTTTTTAGCATTTTTTTCACCATAAAAATCACTGAAGAGTGCAAAAATGTGTTTTTGCTCAATATAACTAACATGTACTATAGACAAATGACACATATAATCACTAGTACCATACCACAGCGAAAAAAAACAACAAAAGTGCAGCAAAAAAAGCAACAAAAACACAGCAAAAGTGCAACAAAAACAGCAAAAGTGCAACAAAAAAAGTAACAAAAACAGCAGAAGTGTATCAAAAACAGCAAAAGTGCAACAAAAAAGTAACAAAAACACAGCAGAAGTGCATAAAAAAAAGTAAAAATGTAGCAAAAGTGCAACAAAAAAGCTACAAAAACAGCAAAAGTGCAACAAAAAAGTAACAAAAACACAGCAGAAGTGCATAAAAAAAAGTAAAAACGTAGCAAAAGTGCAACAAAGAAACAACAAAAACAGCAAAAGTGCAACAAAAAAAGCAACAAAAAAACACACCAAAACCTACTTTTTGTAAGAATCTTCATAACTGCAGAATAAAGTAGCAAAAAAAGCAATGTATTAAAGGAAACAAATGCATTTTTTTAACTAGAGAAATAATTTTCTCAGATCCAGCTTCTCTTACCCCCTGCAATCAACAATTTTATTTACAGCAGCGGCATAATTATATGCCACTATTAATTTAAAGGGAATCTATCACCAGTTTTTGCTCCCCTATCTAGAGAGCAGCATAATGTAGAGACAGAGACCCTGATGCCAGCGATGTGTCACTTACTGAGCTGTTTGCTGTCGTTTTGATAAACTCACTGTTTTCTCTCCTGCAGATCTAGCAGTTATTTTGAATGTGGAGCTCTAGGATTGGTTGATTTCTGCCAATATACAGTGTACACAAAAATCTGGGGTGTGGGCTGGGTTATACAAAGCTCATGAACATGAAGGACTACCTGGCAGCAGGATTACTAGTCTTCTACTGATAGTCTCCTGCTGATTAATCAGGGATTTTATCATAACTACAGCTAGCAGCCCAGCAAGTGACACATCACTGGAATCAGAGTTTCTTTTCCTATATTATGCTGCTCTCAGATTAGTGCCTAAAATCAAGTGGCAGATTCCCTTTAAAGGGTTTGTCCACTACCACGTTTTGTTTTTTACTTATATGAATGTTTTTAGGGCTAGAAATTATTTTTGCAATAAGGTTTCATTAAATATTTTGTCTTTTGCACCCTATGTGTTGCGCTGTCTATTGCTTGCTGCAGAATGAGTTAACTGAGAACCCCTCAGTAAGCTTGTTCTAACGGTCCAATCTGAAAGTTAATAACTCTGTTATGTCTTTTTCTGAGTACCTCTCAGTTGATTTATGGCCACTGATGACATTAAAGTTGTATGTGCAAGGAAGCAAGAGCCTGTAAAAGCAAAACGGAGCAAAATTTCGAATGAGTCCTAATTGCAAAAATGATTTTTAGCTACAAAAACCTATATTTAAGAAAAAAAATTACAAATGTTTTCAAAAGTGGAAAACCCCTTTAAATGTTGGATTAAGCACCCTTTCTATCACAGCTAATAGAACTTATAGTCAGAGGTGGTCACTTTATTGTCTGTAATATTTGTGACCCTTTTACTTCATGTGCTAGTTTGGCCCCCAAATTGGAGCAGATTAAACATCTCCAACTTTTTTTATGGGGACCATCAGTCTTAGACCATAATAGACTAAGGCCTTCCACCTAAAAGATAAATAACGTTACCAGTGTGAGACATGTAAATCAAGAGAGCAGACTGTCAGTCATTACATGTCTCACATTGGTAACGCTCCCTTTCATTTATAATAAGCTCTGGAGGCGGAGTCTCAGGGAGATCTATGTTCGGCCCATAGATCTTAACAGCTCATTTGCATATTAAGAAAAACTTAAATTTCTCAAGAATAAAACATCGGATCTCAGATATTAAGGTGTCATTTTATTCAGCTTCCCATGACCTATATGCCCAAATAGATGGATTAGGAGGGTTCACCGTACTGAGAGATTCCCTTTAATTCAATAATAAATGGTTGCATAGGTAGCTGCAGTCTGTGTCGTGTAACTAATGGAGAGGAGATAAATGACAGGAAGCAAAAGTAGGAAAAAAAAAAAGATCTATAATAAGTTGGTAACAGAAAGAATCTATGAGAACCCTGAAGTTTGCCGCCCTCACCTTGGCCTGTTTATGTAATTGGTGCCGGACCTCTAATCTCCATCTGTACGTGCTCATATATATTTCATACACCGCGTTCCCAGGGAAGGCTCTTACAGGTTTTCCTATCCTATTAGCTGACCACAGTCTGTCCACAGACTACTTTCATGGGCGATCGATGCCCATCATCCACGGCTGTCAGAAACCAGATGGAAGGAGCAAAACAAGAGCTGTGATTTCTACAAGCGCAGCGCGGACGGCGCGGGAAGAGTCGGGTTTTATATCTCAATATAGATTATTTCTAAAATGATGGCTTGTGCTTGAAAGAAATAAATCTGGAAAAATGTAGCAGAGCTGAATGTGTCGGCGGAATAGTTTGTGAGTCACAAAGTAGAGGAACAGAGCCCCTTTAGATGCATAAGGCATAACTACCATCATATCATCATTAGGGACCTCTGAGACTATGGACATAGTTATATGGGTTGAAAAAAGATACAGATCCATCAAGTTCAACATTTCTCCACTATGTATATGTATATTTATAACCACATTGCCATTACTTCTGAGCCCTTTAGAAATTGTGATATACTGCTCCAACTGTAAAGAATCCCTTCCTAAGTAGCTATCTTCAAGTTCAACCTTTCTCCACTAGTAACATTCTCTATCACTAAATTATTTATAACCACATTGCCATTATTTCTGAGCCCTTTATAATTTGTGATATACTGCTCCAACTGTAAAGAATCCCTTCCTAAGTAGCTATCTTCAAGTTCAACCTTTCTCCACTAGTAACATTCTCTATCACTAAATTATTTATAACCACATTGCCATTATTTCTGAGCCCTTTATAATTTGTGATATACTGCTCCAACTGTAAAGAATCCTTTCCTTAGTAGCTACCTTCAAGTTTAACTTTTCTCCACTAGTATCTATTCTCTATCACTACGTTGTTTATAACCACAAATCCTGATTTACGGTAGTATCTGCCATTACTATCTTGCGGTTGGGCATTCCTCAGTCTGACTGCTCCAACTGTAAAGAATCCTTTCCTAAGTAGCTACCTTCAAGTTCAACTTTTCTACACTAGTAACATTCTCTATCACTACATTATTTATAACCACAAAATCTGATTTATGGTAGTAGTATCTTCCATTACTATCTTGCGATTGGGCATTCCTCAGTCTGACTGCTCTAACTGTAAAGAACCCTTTCCAATTAATTTACCTTCAAGTTCCATGTTTCTCCACCAGTATAACTTCTATCACTAAATTATTTCTAACTCCATTGCTATTTCTTCTGAGCTCTTTATAAATTCTGATATAGTATCTGCCATTACTATCTCATGTGGTTGGGCATTCCACAGTCTGACTGCTGTAACTGTAAAGAACCCTTTCCCCATTAGCTACTTTCAAATTCCCCCTTTCACCACTAGTATACATTCTACATCACTAAGTTAGTTATAACTGCATTCCCATTTCTTCTGAGCCCTTTATAAATTCTGATATAGTATCTGCCATTACTATTTTGCATTTGGGCACTTCACAGTCTGACTGCTCTAACTGTAAAGAATAATTTCCTAATTAGGTTGATTGTTATGAGCCCTTTATAAATTCTGATATAGTATTTGCCATTGCTATCTTGCATTTGGGTACTTCACAGTCTGACTGCTCTAATTGTAAAGAATTATTTTCCTAATTAGGTGCCTTCAAGTTCCACCTTTCTCCTCTAGTACATATCACTTGATTTATTTGTTGTGAGCCCTTTATTAATTATGATATAATATCTGACAAAATAACTGTAAAGAACCCTTTCCTACTCAGCTGCCTTCAACATTTCTAGCTATCTTCAAGTTCAACGTTTTTCCACTAGTATACCATTGCTACCTCTTGGGATCGGGCATTCCACATTCTGACATAATCCTTTCCTAATTAGCTGCCTTCAAGTTTCCACTTTCTCCACTAGTTCCTATTCTCTATCACTTGATTCATTTATTGTAAGCCCTTTATTAATACTGCTATATATGACATTACTGCCTCTTGCGTTTGGGTATTCCGCAGTCTGACTGCTGTAACTGTAATAACCCTTTCCTACTTGGCTGCAATCAAGTTCAGCATTTCTAGTTGCCTTCAAGTTCAACGTTTTTCGACTAGTATACCATTGCTACCTCTTGGGATCAGGCATTCCACATTCTGACTGCTCTAACTGTAAATAATCCTTTCCTAATTAGCTAGTTTCAAGTTCAACCTTCCTCCACTAGTACACATTCTCTATCACTAGATTTTTATAACCACATTTCCATTTGTTGTGAGCCATTTGTAAATTCGGATATAATGTATGCCATTACTATCTTGTGGATGGGCATTCCACAGTTTGACTGCTCTAACTGTAAATAATCCTTTCTAAATTACTAATTAGCTGCTTTCAAGTTCAATTTTGCTCAAATAATATGCATTCTCTATCACTAAATTATTTATAACCCCATTTCCATTTGTTGTGAGCCATTTGTAAATTCTGATATGATATATGCCATTACTATCTTGTGATTGGGCATTCCATAGTCTGACTGCTCTAACTATAAAGAATCCTTTCCTAATTAGCTTCTTTCAAGTTCAACCTTTCTCTACTAGTACACATTCTCTATTACTATATTATTTATAACAACATTTCCATTTGTTGTGAGCCATTTGTAAATTCAGATATAATATATGCCATTACTATGTTGCAGTTGGACATTCTACAGTCTGACTGCTTGAACTGTAAATAATCCTGTCCTAATTACTAATTAGCTGCTTTCAAGTTCAACCTTTCTCAACTAGTATACATTCTCTATGACTAGAGTATTTATAACCACATTTCCATTTGTTGTGAGCCATTTGTAAATTATGATATAATAATAATAATAATAATAATAATAATGATAATAATAATTATATTTATTATTTTATATAGCGCTGTTAATTCCACAGAGCTTTACATACAATGGCAATATATGCCATTACTATCTTGCAGTTGGGCATTCCACTTTCTGACTGCTCTAACTGTAAAGAACCCTTTCCTAATTAGCTGCCTTCAAGTTTCCACTTTCTCCACTAGTTCATATTCTCTATCACTTGATTCATTTATTGTAAGCCCTTTATTAATACTGCTATATATGACATTACTACCTCTTGCGTTTGGCTTTTCCGCAGTCTGAGTGCTCCAACTGTAAAGAATCCTTTCCTAATTAATTGGTCCAACTTTTCTAACATTGCATTAATGTATAAGGACTCAATCATGTACATGACAAATTAACTGATTATTTTGATCAGAGTATGGTCTGAGTGTCATCACTTTTTGGAGAAGAAAATGACAAAAAAAAATCCACCTTCTTCTTTCAAACACTCTGTGATCCAAGTGTGTTCCAGTTTTTTTCAGGGATGAATAGACTTGCATTGACGATTGCACCTGCGCCACGTCCCCACCGTCCAGGAGTAGCACAAGCGCATATCATTGTTAGTTGTAGCCTGGAATAGTAAAGAACACAATTAAGACTTGGCCATTTTACAGGCTTTGTATATAGTATTATGAATTCTTTAATAAAAATCATGGTGCCTTTGGAAGGGGAAAAAGTAAGAAAAAGAAAAGAATCAGAAATGTTCTTTCTTGTATAAAACACTTTTTTTTGCATTGTGAAATATTCAGCATTCTGTAACCACAGTGTTATATTTCTGAAAAAAAAAATTCAACATTATTCTCTTTTTTTTTTTTGTCTCCTTACAGGGCTATGCGGAAAAGGGAAAAAGCATAGCGAACGCTCTAGAGGATTTGAAGGCTAATTTCTATTGTGAATTATGTGACAAGCAATACCACAAGCACCAGGAGTTTGACAACCATATTAATTCTTATGACCATGCTCACAAACAGGTAAGCCTGCCCTGGAAATTCATGTTTACCAATGACCCATTAATATCACTGTCCAAAAACATCACTTAGATCTACTGCTGGGGAAGGGTCAAAGCAGCACAGCTGGAATTAAGGCCTTTTTTTTTGGATATTAATGAATCATCTCATAGATTACGCCATAGCATCATCATTACCGACCCGCCAGCCGCACAATATATCATCCCCTTTACACAGGGAAGCCTAATGTAATAGGAGACGGCTGTGCCGAGCAAGGAAATAATAATATACAATAATCCCATCCTACAGTCAAAATAAACAAAAAGTAATAATATAGTTTATTGGAAATCCATAGAATACACACAATATATGTAAAAATAGACACAAATAAAGGCACAGAGCCATGGGAACTTATGGTCCTCTATTGTCATGTCCCACGACTTGGGAATTAATCAATGTTTCCATTACTGTGTATTATATTTCTGTTCCTAGGTAGAAGCTTTGACTTTTCATGTATTTTGTCCCTCGTCCTCCCTGTAGCTCCTGTGATGTCAGCATTCCCCACCCTTCTTCTCCATGTATTGTGTTTCTGTTCCTAGGTAGAAGCTTTGACTTTCCTTGTATTTTGTCCCTTCCTCCTCCCTGTAGCTCTGTGATATCAGCATTCCTCGCCCTTCTTCTTCATGTAGTGTTTGGTATCAGCCATCTTATGTAACATGCTACTTGTTCTCTGGAGAAAATCACTCTTTTTACCTGCTACTTTTATCATTAATACAAGCTTTCTATTAAACATTCATCTTTTCCTGGAGTCTTCTTACAATGAGACTGCAGCCAAGTTACAATGTATAAACATAGACACAATAAAGAATCAACGCCGCACAAATAAAGGCCCAGAGCCATGGGAACTTATGGTCCTCTAATAGCAGAAGCTTTGACTTTCCTTGTATTTTGTCCCTTCCTCCTCCCTGTAGCTCTGTGATATCAGCATTCCCTACCCTTCTTCTTCATGTAGTGTTTGGTATCAGCCATCTTATGTAACATGCTACTTGTTCTCTGGAGAAAATCACTGTTTACCTGCTCCTTTTGTAATCAATACAAGATTTCAGTTAAACATTCATCTTTTCCTGGAGTCTTCTTACAATGAGACTGCAGCCAAGTTACAATATATAAAAATAGACACAGCGAAGAATCAACACTAGAGAAAGGCACAGAGCCATGGGAACTTATGGTCCTCTATTGTCATGTCCCACGACTTGGGAATTATTCAATGTTTCCATTTCTGTTTCTAGGCAGAAGCTTTGACTTTCCTTGTATTTTGTCCCTTCCTCCTCCCTGTAGCTCTGTGATGTCAGCATTCCCCGCCCTTCTTCTTCATGTAGTGTTTAGTATCAGCCATCTTATGTAACATGCTGTATACTCTCTGGAGAAAATCACTCTTTTTACCTGCTACTTTTGTCATCTATATAAGATTTCAGTTAAACATTCATCTTTTCCTGGAGTCTTCTTACAATGAGATTGTGGTTGAGTTAAACTATCTGAGGAACCGATATGAATGTGAGTACAGTAAACAGAAATATCCCAGGAAGATAACGGCCAGTTCAGGCACCATCACATCCTACGTATCCATGAGTCAGAATGCCTATCAAAAAGTTTCAAAGTGCCAGGAAATAAAAAAATTAAAAAATATGATTTTGTTCAAACCCCATATGGAAAAGAAGGGGCAATTCAGTATCCAGAGTAGTTAGACACCAATCGTAAGGCATTCTATAAAATGTTCATAAGTTACTAAAATTGGAACATTTAAAGGGGTTGTCCACTATTTGGACAACCCCTCCTCATTCCCCTTGTTCACCCCCAAAATATGAAATAAGCTTATACTCACCTCTGGTGCGGGCAAGGTTCCAGCGGTGACTTAAGCCACGTTCCTGAGGCTCACATGACATTGTTATAACACGAGGGCCCCGCCATCTCCCCGCCTTCGGACGGTTGAGCAGGAAGTCAGCGCAGCGCTAATATCCTGCTCAAGTGTCCAAATGCAGGGAGACAGACTCCCGGCACTGATTGGGTGCAGGGTTCGTGTGTCATAACAATGTCACATGGGCCCCGGGAACGCGGATTCAGAAACCACTGGAACCGCGACTGCACCGGAGGTGAGTAAAGGCTTATTTAGTATTACAGGGGGAACAGGGGGAATAAGTAGGGTGAATCCCACACTGCTCAGAAGGTTCAACAATATTAGTAAATATACGAACATGCCTTCACCCTAGTCATTCGCTGCCTAACCTTCCACTTTACCTTTCGCCCGTCCATTGTCAAATATTGTTCTTAGGTATATTGGCGATTTCCCATACAAACAACTAAGTAAGCAGGATGTCAACACGTGCAATGTGCAATGCTTCTTTCTCATTCATATCATCAGTACTTGACAACTTGATTGTCCAATGCCATTTTTTTTTCCAAAAAGTTGAATTTTACAAAGTGCTCACCTCACAAACTTGAATTTGTATTAGACTTCCAATGCAGATAGCTGTCATGGGGGTGTCACGAGAGATAGACAGTCATGTGGTTTCTGGCCATAGAAGGTCACAGTGTTTGGCTGTGTAAAATGCTCCCTGACTTTCTATTGTTCCTGCTGTCAGTATTCATTGTACTAGGTAGCATTCCTGCTGGATTTTCATCTCTTCCCCTTTAGGACCCAGCATAGCTCTCCTTCCATCCAGCTGATGATTATCAATATGCCCCTTGTGCTTAAATACTCCCATCTTCCCTGGACTGGTGCTGGTGATATTATTCAGGTCAAGCAAGCAGGAGGCTTGTACTCCTCTGTGGTATAATTGCTGAAATGTTGCTGAACTTCTACCCTAGTCATCATGCTTTTCCCCCTGTGTGTCCTTCTTGTGACTTCTCTAGTGCTTTTTGGGGTAGACAAAAGGGTGCTTTATATGCTACGACATCGCTACCGATATATCGTCGGGGTCACATCGTTAGTGACGCACATTCGGCGCTGGTAGCGACATCGCAGCAAGTGACATTAAGGAGCGACGATCAACAATCGCGAAATCGTCCAAAAACGGTGATCGTTGACACGTCGCTCCTTTCCTTAATATCGTTGCTGCTGCAGGTACGATGTTGTTCGTCGTTCCTGCGGCTGCACACATCGCTATGTGTGACACCGCAGGAACGACAAACATCTCCTTACCGGCGTCCCGCCGGCAATGCAGAAGGAAGGAGGTGGGCGGGATGTTACGTCCAGCTCATCACCGCCCCTCCGCTTCTATTGGCCGGCCGCTTAGTGACGCCGCAGTGACGTGGCTATGACGCCGAATGCACCTCCCCCTTGAGGGAGGGATTGTTCGGCGGTCACAGCGACGTCGCTGACAAGGTATGTGCATGTGACGCTGCCGTATCGATAATGTTCGTTACGGCAGTGAGCACCATATGTCGCACGAACGATGGGGGCGGGTACTATCACGCTCAACATCGCAAGCAAACGCTAGCGATGTTGCAGCGTGTAAAGCCCCCTTTAGGATAAGAAGCCAAACCAGAAAATTAATTTGTAGACATGTGTTTCGAGGTGTTACCCCTCCTCAGTGCAAAGCAATTGATCTGATTTAGCGTAATGATAGACCTCTGACTGGGGGTCTAAGAGGACGTTTCCCCTTGTGGAGCGTGATATACTATATACACAGCTGATTTATGGTTCCATTGTGTGTCATGGCTCTTGGCATCATATACCTTTGTGATTTCTACAGTCACTCTGGACAGAGATCCTTTCCACTAGGTTTATCAGGACATGAGTCAAGACCTTCGCTGCCATTGAACTTCAGCCCTCAGCCCTAGGGATGAGCAAACCCCAACTGCAAGGCTTGGGATTTGTACCGGACACCGGGTGTCCAGAGCTCGAACTCGAACATGGACTTTTTTAAAATAAAAAAATAAATGTACGCGCCCTCCTATTTTTGATAACAAGCATAAGTAAAGCAGGCAGCTGAGTGCTGCAACCCCCAGTTGTCTGATGGTTATCAAAAATAGTGGAAAAACCACGCCATTTTTTAAACTATTTAAATAATTTTAAAAAATGGCATGCGGTCCCCCCATTTTTGATAACCAGTCAAGGTAAATCAGACAGCTGGCAGCTGGCATTATAAGGCTGGGAAGGTCTTTAGTTATTTGGACTTTCCCAACTTAAAAATAGCAGCCCGTAGCCATCCCAGAATCGGCAAATGTATTAGATGTGCCAACATTGGTGCCTTGCCCGGCTCTTCCTGATTACCCTGGTGTGGGGTCAATTGAGGTAATACTTTTGGGGTTGATGTCAGCTGTGATTTCACAGCTGGCATAAAATACAGAGGTTAGTAATGGAGAGGCATCTATCAGACACCCTCTTTACTAACTCTGCCAGAAAATGTAGCATTAAAAAAAAAACTACACGCACACACTGGAAAAAAAATAGTTTTTCTCAATAAAAACTTCTCCACACTCCCTCATTGACCAATTTATTAATTAAAAATAATTCTTTGAAGTTCCAACAAGAAACAAGACTCCGTAGGTCATTGGCGGTCATTAGTAGGTACTAGAGTAAGAAATTCAGTGACCGCCACTGACCAGCAGTGACCTATGGTACCTCATTATAACAACTTTCTCAGAATGCAGGCCTGTAGGAATTTATGGGTGTCGTAGGACATTATACCATTGGATTTTGTCAGAACTTTGAGGAATTACTTTTAATTAATAAATTGGTGAACGAGAGAGTGTGCTGGAGACTTTATCCCCCAATTGGAGTATGTCGAAACTTTAAGAACCTAAAAAGTATTACTCCAATTGCCACCGCACCTTGGCAATCAGGAAGAGCTGGACAAAGTGTCAGAATTGATGAATTTAATGGATGCGCCACTTCTCGGGCGGCTCCTGGCTGCTATTTTTATGCTGGGAGGGCCCAAATAAACATTGGCCTTCTCAGCCTGATAACACCAGCCCTCAGCTGTGTGCTTTATCTTGGCTTGTTATCAAAAATAAGGGGGACTACGCACCATTTTATTTAATTGTATATTTTAAAAATATATATATATAAAAAAAAATGGCTTGGGGTTTCCTTTATTTTTGATAATCAGCCAAAGTAAAGCAGACAGCTGAGGGTTGCAGCGCACAGTTTTCTGCTTTATCCACACTGGTTATTAAAAGAGGGGACCCCACGTCAGTTTTATTTTTATGTATTCCCGATCTACATTTGTTTGCAGGACAATTGACCCCACGTGGCTTCCTTTTGCAGCTCCATAGCTCTTACTACAACCATTTACAGCCATTGACTATATGGGGTTCGAGGTCCAGGGTCAAGTCTGGGTTCCGAACCAAACTTTTAACTAAAGTTCGTCCAATCCCGGTGAACCTGAACTTCCATAGAGATGAGGTCCGCTCATCTTTAGCCTCTAGGGTGTAAAGTTTAACAACAGCAAAAAATAAAAAAAAACCTGCGGTTAATAAAAGAATATAAGGTGAAATTCATCTTTAGAAATTTCTATGTCTGATTTCTACTCCGCTTGTAATTACTAGTGTAATTGTATAATTGCATTTCATCATAAGCTACACATCATTTTTATAATTGAGAATTTTTGCGCATTAAAACATATAATTTGATTTCCGCCAAAGGTTGCTGTGCATTGTTGCATTAGATGGTAATTGAGAACATTGCAAAAAAAAAAAAGCTAAATGTCTGAGCCTCTATTGACCCTTGAGCGGTGTTTGATGTAGACCTGCCTTCAGCAGCGTTAATTATAGTATATAATATTACGTTCTTTGTAAAGGAAAATAAATACATCTGCTGTACTGACCTTCTTTTAAGCGAGGGAATTTTACAGATCACTTCACTAGATTGCTCATTGTCCCTTCGCACCTCTCCGCAGTCACTGGGCGCTAATAACAGAACGTCTGGGTGTATAATAAATCCACATGGGTATTCCACAGACCGTCCAGCCCCACAATACCGCCACAGATGCATCATTTGCTTGTTAACGGTACAGACAACTGGTTCATATTTGCATAACCTGAGTCATGTTTCAAGACCTTACTCCAAAGCAGTGCTTATTTTGAGTCATCACAGATCACTTTTTCTGTATTTAGTCTTGGAGACTGATTCCTCCTTCCATCAATTCTCTCTGCTTCTCAGTGACCTGATTTTCCATGCCATCTCTAACTTTTTTGGGCAGGCTTTTAGGATGACTCAGGTAGCAGCACATTGCCTGAGTTTTCAGGTAGTTTTTGTCAATGCTATCTTTATGGACTGCTTTCCTGTGCCAGCTGTCTATGAACCTCCTAAACAACTGTTATATATCCCTGGCCAGTTCTGCATTGGACTTGTTACAAACCCAGCTTTGCCACATAGCTGAGTACTCTGCTGTAGTATTGCTAGGTCCGCATTAAAGGGAACCTGTCACCAGATTTGGCGACTATAAGCTGCGGCCACTGATTCCTCCTTCCATCAGTTCTCTCTGCTTCTTTGTGACTTGATTTTTCATGCTATCTCTGACCTTTTTAGGCAGGATTTTATGATGACTCAGGTAGCAGCACATTGCCTGAGTTTTCAGGTAGTTTTTGTCCATGCTATCTTTATGGACTGCTTTTCTGTGTCAGCTGTCTATGAACCTCCTAAGCAACTCTTATATATCCCTGGCCAGTTGTGCATTGGACTTGTTACAAACTCAGCTCTGCTCCAAAGCTAAGTACTCTGCTATACCATTGTGAGCTTTTCATTAAAGGGAACCTGTCACCAGATTTGGCAACTATAAGATATGGCCACTGATTCCTCCTTCCATCAATTCTCTCTGCTTCTCGGTGACTTGATTTTCCATGCCATCTCTGACCTTTTCAAGCAGGATTTTAGGATGAATCAGGTAGCAGCACATTGCCTGAGTTTTCAGGTAGTTTTTGTCAATGCTATCTTTATCGACTGCTTTTTTGTGCCAGCTGTCCATGAACCTCCTAAACAATCTATCTCTTATATATCCATGGCCAGTTCTGCATTGGACTTGTTACAAACCCAGCTCTGCTACGTAGCTGAGTATTCTGCTGTACCATTGCCAGCTCTGCATTAAAGGGAACTTGTCACCAGATTTGGTGACTATAAGCTGTGGCTACTACCAGTGAGCTCTTATATACAGCATTCCAGAATGCTGTATATAAAAGCCTAGGGCACGGTCTGGAGTGTAAAAAAACACTTTTATAATACTCACCTAAGGGATGGTACTCAGGAGAAATTATGTAACAAACTGTATGCTCCATTCTCTCTCCTATTACCGTTTTAAAAATTTAAACTTTGGGCCAAAGCAACAATTTAGAGGAAAACAATGGTATTTTATTTTATTTTCACAGCCCAATGTTATACAATTCTGTGAATCACTTGGGGAATATAATTGCTCACTACGCCCCCAAGGTGGTTTCTTGAGAGGTGCAGTTTCCAGTGTGAGTTCACTTATGGGACTTTCTGCTGTTTTGGCATGTCACAGGCTCTTCAAATGTGACACATGGCATTTTCAATCTATTCCAGCCAAAATGGCATTGCAAGATTCAAACAGCGCTCTTTCCCTTTCGGACCCTGCTGTGCACCCAAACAGTAAATTTGCACCACTCATGAGGTATCTCTGTACTCAGGAGAAATTGCACAATAAATTATGTGGTTGACTTTCTCCTGTTATCAACATTTTAGTGGCTCAATGTTCTAAAATTCTGTGAAGCACCTGTGGGTTAAAGGTGTTCACCACACGTCTAGATACATTCCTTGAGGGGTGTAGTTTTCCAATATGGGGTGAGTTGTGAGGCATTTCAACTGCTTAGAAACATAAGCTGTTCTGAAAACGTGACATGGTGCCTGCTATCTATTCAAGCCAATTTTGAGCTCTAAAATTCAAGTGGCGCTACTTCCCTTCGAAGCCCTGTCATGCGCCCAAACAGTAGATTTCCGCCATATATGGAGTATCAGTGTACTCAGGAGAAAATGCACAACAGCATACTGTATCATCTATTTTCTCTTGTTACCCTTGTAAAAATTAAAAATTTGGGGGAAAAAATAAAACATATTTTGTGGCAAAATTCAAAATGTTCATTTTTTCCTTGCAACGAAAAATGAGTGGAACTCAGCACCAAGGTGAATCAATAAAAATCTTCATGCTTTATTTGAATAAATTTAAAAATGGAAAAAGGTCACAGATCATCCAAAACCGCCATGCGCCAAGCCGCAAGGCAAGCCGCATGGCGGTTTTGGATGATCTGTGACCTTTTTCCATTTTTAAATTTATTCAAATAAAGCATGAAGATTTTTATTGATTCACCTTGGTGCTGAGTTCCACTCATTTTTCGTTGCTACCCATCCTGGAACACGGACCTGCCTGTCCGAGGGACTACGTGCATCCACCGCAGACTGGAGGACTTTATATGGGTGAGCTGAATATTTCATTTCTCTACCATTTTTTCCTTGCACATTGCATTTGTTTCTGTGAAGCACCTAAAGGTTTAACAAACTTTTTGAGCACTTTTATGTTTACAAAATGGTATGGAAAGCCAACGTGTAGGAAATGTTATTTGCTAATGATTTTGTGTGATATACCGTATTTTTCATTTTATAAGACACACCAGATTATAAGACGCACCCCAAATTTAGAGAGAAAAAGAGATAAACAAAAAGGGAGCGGTGGTGGAGCGAGGTCACAGGAAGCAGGGGAGGTGATGGAGTAGGGCGATGCTGCGGGCAGTGTGGCGGGTGTCCTGGATGCTCGCTGCGGGTGCTGTGAGGCAGGAGCATCCAGAAAATGATGTCCGAAATCAGTGCATGCGCAGATTAAGCTATTGGCTCAATGATGAGCCGAAATCTCATCTGTGCGTGCACTATTTCTGGGTGCCATTTTTCTTAAGTCTGCTGCTGGGAGATGAATGGACTGTAGGCGGCGCGTGCGTAGATGAGATCTTGAGCTGATAGCTCCATCAGCGCATGCACCAACTCCGGGCACTATTATTTGAAGCTGCTGACATTTTCAGGATGGCCCCTCTATCTCCCCCCTGCAGTGAGCATAGCCCAACATCAGTACCGCCCGCAGCATCAGGCACCGCCCACAGAACAGGGCACAGCACTACTCGCAGCATCAGCACCGCCCACAGAAAAGGGCACAGCACCACTCGCAGCATCAGCACCGCCCACAGAAAAAAGCACAGCACCACTCGCAGCATCAGCACTGCCCACAGAACAGCGCACAGAACACCTGCAGCATCAACACCACCCACAGAAAAGCACACAGCACCACTTGCAGCATCAGCACTACCCATAGAACAGGGCACAGCACACCTGCAGCATCAACACCGCCCACAGAAAAGCACACAGCACCACTTGCAGCATCAGCACCACCCACAGAACAGGGCACAGCACCACTCGCAGCATCAGCACTGCCCACAGAAGAGGACACAGCACCACTCGCAGCATCAGTACTAACCACAGAACAGCACACAGCACCACTTGCAGCATCAGCACCACCCACAGATCAGCGCCCAGCACACCTGCAGCATCAGCACCGCCCACAGAACAGCGCACAGCACCACTTGCAGCATCAGCACCGCCCACAGAAAAGTGCCCAGCACCACTTGCAGCATCAGCACCGCCCACAGAACAGCGCACAGCACCACTTGCAACATCAGCACCACCCACAGAACAGCGCACAGCACCACTTGCAGCATCAGCACCGCCCACAGAACAGCGCACAGAACAATAATGACCAAGAAGAAGAATACGACCGCACCAACTGTGATTTTTTCATCCGGTGAATCTTTATTCCATTTTTAAGGTGTGCGATGCAGGCGGGTGGAGGAGACCTAGATGCAGCCCCTCGCTGCGGACGATGGCCGCTACCCAATCAGAGGCGAAACGGCCGTCGTCCGCAGCGAGGGGCTGCATCTAGGTCTCCTCCACCCGCCTGCATCGCACACCTTAAAAATGGAATAAAGATTCACCGGATGAAAAAATCACAGTTGGTGCGGTCGTATTCTTCTTCTTGGTCATTATTGAGACTGACTGTTTCTGTGCCGACCTGCACACTGAACCGGATTCCACATTTGACAGCTGGATCGTGTTATCCTGGTGAGGAATGAGCCCATGGTGCGGTATGTGTGCATGTGTAGTGCAGGACTTTGCTCTTCTTTGATGTTTACTGCCCACAGAACAGCGCACAGCACCACTTGCTGCATCAGCACCACGCACAGAACAGGGCACAGCACCACTTGCTGCATCAGCACCACGCACAGAACAGGGCACAGCACCACTTGCAGCATCAGCACTGCCCACAGAACAGCACACAGCACCACTTGCTGCATCAGCACCACGCACAGAACAGGGCACAGCACCACTTGCAGCATCAGCACTGCCCACAGAACAGCGCACAGCACCACTTGCAACATCAGCACCACGCACAGAACAGCGCACAGCACCACCTGTAGCATCAGCACTGCCCACAGACAGCGCACAACACACCTGCAGCAAGCTACATTCAGCATATAAGACACACCCCCCTTTTCATGCCAAATTTTGGGTCGTATAATCTGAAAAATATGGTAATATACAAAATTCAAATCTCAAAAATTGTCAAATTTTAATTTTTTTTCATAAATGAACTCAAAACATATTGAATAAAATCTACCACTAACGTGAAGTACGATGTGTCACAAAAAAACAGCCTAAGGGGCACTTTGCACGCTGCGATATCGCAGGTCGATGCTGCGATGCCGAGCGTGATAGTCTCCGCCCCCGTCGCAGCAGCGATATCCTTGTGATAGCTGCCGTAGCGAACATTATCGCTACGGCAGCTTCACATGGACTCACCTGTCCTGCGACCGTCGCTCTGGCCGGCGACCCGCCTCCTTGTTAAGAGGGCGGGTCGTGCGGCGTCACTGCGACGTCACACGGCAGGCGGCCAATAGGAGCGGAGGGGCGGAGAGGAGCAGGATGTAAACATCCCGCCCACCTCCTTCCTTCCGCATATCCTACGGAAGCCGCAGTGACGCCGGTAGGAGACGTTCCTCGCTCCTGCGGCTTCACACACAGCGATGTGTGCTGCCGCAGGAGCGAGGAACAACATCGGACCGTCGTGTCAGCGTAATTATGGATTACGCCGACGCTGCATCGATGATACGATTACGACGCTTTTGCGCTCATTAATCGTATCATCGAGCCTTTACACACTACGATGTCGCATGCGATGCCGGAAGTGCGTCACTTTTAATTTGACCCCACCAACATCGCAGCTGCGATGTCGTAGTGTGCAAAGTACCCCTTAGAATCACCGGGAAATATTGAAGAGTTCCAGAGTTATTACCGCGTAAAGTGACACTGGTCAAAATTGTAAAATTTGATCTGGTCGGGGAGGTGAAAACACGGGGTGAAGGGGTTAATGAGCAAAATATATTAGTTAGTCTAATAATAAATTGACTGAGCTCATTAAGGAAATAATTAACTCTTTGGCTCCAGATGATCCAATGTTGTGAGAATCCCACATTGCGTTAGTTGGTGCCGCTTTCCATATCGCACAGTACTGTTATATATCCGCGGGGTTGTTGGACATAGTACATTTCTTTCTTCTGTAACCCCGAGTGCTGAAACACTAAAATCAATGGCAAAAGACTTCACAAAAGTCCCTTCAGAGCATTCTAGCTACTCAGACGACGCCATTCAATTAAACAAGCCTTAAAGCGAGCTCGGTTGTATTTGTATAAGTAGGGTAGTGTATTCCTTCTTCTAATCTCTTCTCTAATTGCTTTATAAAACCCTAGGTAACTCATCATTTGCATAGATTTCCAAAAGTTTGCATTACCCAGGACTTAGTGCCAACCTTCAAATTCATTAGTTGGTATTTGGTTAAAGAAAATCGCTAAAAAGAGAGAAAATGCGCCAAAAAATAAATTCTTCCTTTTCTTTGATCTTATTTTGTCTCATAGTACAATTAAAACGGAGAAACATATAAAGTAAAATTCTGTGCGTCTCAGGAGCTCAGCTATATTATCCCTCCTCCGCTTCACTTCCTTGTTTGTGTGGCTGTAGGACAACTGGCTGCAGCAGGAGCCTCCCCCCACTGCCTAATCTGCAATGGGACAAAATATTACTAGGCCATTTGTATTGTATATATTGTGCTATTGGTATATGAGATGTATAATATGCTCGATAAAAGAAAGGTTGTCCATTACTTTAACCCTAGAACTTGCAACCATAGAAATCTACCATAGAAAACAAGTGACCTAGCAGGCCTGTGAGGCCCCAGGTATGCATTCTAGGGTTAACATTGATGGCCTATTGTTATCTGATCGTCCGGTGTCTGACACCCCGCACCCCCGCCGATCAGCTGTTCTTGGTGACGGTGACGGCAGCAGCTGGAAATTCTCAGTTCCTGAGCTACTCCGTCTTCTCATAGCGATAGCTGCCTTGGCATATTCGCCTCGCATTCAAATCAATAGGAGGTGAAGGTGCAGTACCCGGCCGCAGCCACTATCAGTTGAGAGGGCAGTGAGCATTTCCAGCCACTTGTTGCTGCGGGCACTGAGAATGGGTGATGGACTCCAGACGATCAGTCATTATTGGGTCATCAATGTTAAAGTAGTAGCCAACCTCTTTAATGCCAGGACATAGGAGTGTAGTCACAAAGCTGCGCGCATATTTTTCAGTCTTAGGCCCCCTTCACACGTCTGTGATAAAAAAGCACAGTTTTCGCGGCCATGTTGAGGTGCGTATGGCCCATCTGTGTGCCGTTATTTTGGCACATGTGTGTTCTCTGTGTGCTATCCGTGATTGCACATGGAGAACAGGAATCTTTTACTCACTTGTCCCCGACACTGCTGTCTCTGGCACTGCTGCTTCCGAGTCAGCGCTGCAGTGAATATTCATGAGCATAATGAGCAGGCCTGGAAGCAAGTGACAGCAGCACCGAAGACAGCAGTGTTTTCTCTGATACGTGTCACACGGATCACATCAGTGACATTGATTTTAATGTGTCTGCGTGTGTCCATGTCTCTAGTTTGTATGAAAAGGATGTCATATGTACCGGAATAACGGATCTGTGAAAGATTCAAGTCTTAGGGGTACTTTGCACGCTGCGACATCGCTAGCCGATGGTAGTGATGCCGAGCGCGATAGTCCCCGCCCCCGTCGCAGATGCGATATCTTGTGATAGCTGCCGTAGCGAACATTATCGCTACAGCAGCTTCACATGCACTTACCTGCCCTGCAACGTCGCTCTGGCCGGCGACACGCCTCCTTCCTAAGGAGGCGGGTCATGCGGCGTCACAGCGATGTCACACGGCAGGCGGCCAATAGAAGCGGAGGGGCGGAGATGAGCGGGACGTAAATATCCCGCCCACCTCCTTCCTTCCGCATAGCCGGTGGAGGCAGGTAAGGAGATGTTCCTCGCTCCTGCGGCTTCATACACAGCGATGTGTGCTGCCGCAGGAACGAGGAACCACATCGTACCTGTCGCTGCAGCGAAATTATGAAAATGACCGACACTACACAGATCACCGATTTACGACGCTTTTGCGATCGTTTTTCGGTGCATCTAGGCTTTACACGTTGCGACGTCATTACCGGTGCCGGATTTGCGTCACTTTCGATTTGACCCCGACGAGATCGCAATAGTGATGTCGCAACGTGCAAAGTACCCCTTAGCGGCAAATCTTAGAATTCCTCTTTACAAACAGAAATAAATGATAGCACTCTGACCATTCGCAGGTACCAATGGGAGTCACTCACTTCTTAGGGATTTTTTCCATCTGTTTCACAGAAGGGCCCCTGTGAAAAAACTATATATGGGCCCTTTGCAGCCCAATAGTTCATCAAAATGCACAATTCCTCCTGATTTGGAGACAGAAATGGCCTCCTTACCTCTTACCTGCTGGGGGGACATGGAACGCAGCACTCAAAGTGATTTGCTAAAAAATTTCCCCCATAACTAAACCTATTTCACATCACAAATCCTGCAAACCTCCTCTCCACCCCTACAAAAACCCTACATACAGCACCTTTTATTGAGAGAGCATCCTGGAGTTAAGCAAAGCAAACCGTTCAGAATCGATTGTCAGCAGCACCTGGGAAAACTTTTCCATTTTGCTTTAAAGAGTTTTTGCTGACATTGCAAATTTTCACCCCTCCACAAGAAAACAGTTAGACCCTTTATCAAGAATGTGCAGTAGCTATTAAATGTCTTGTAAGAATGGTGGGGTGACCGCGCATGCATGCCACAGGTTCATTAATTGCTGCACTCATCTACTGCGCATGCGCAGCCACCGCATCATTATAACGGGGCGTTTTAGAGACACATTTTTGGGAACTGTCATGATTCCAGCAGTTCAACCCCTGTCAATCAGAAAGCTGATGCCTATCCTCTGCGCACATAATAACTTGCAATGACATTACAAAAGAGTTAGCAAGCATGAAATCATCACTGAAATGTAATATGATCTCCTAGAAAATACTGCCCTTCTCTCCAACCTAAATGAAATATGTGGGGGTTTTCCCTTGAATTCTGTATTTGGTTTTTGCGCATGCGTGACACAGGTCCATTCATTGCTGCAGTCGTCTATTGCGCATGCGCAGCAACTCTACCATTTCAACTGGGCGTTTCGGGAACTGTAGGGATTCCTGCAGCGCAACCCCTGCCAATCAGAAAGTTGTTGCCGATCCTCTGGGCATGTGATAACTTGCATTTACTTCATGACGTTCCAAAAGAGTTAGCAAGCATGAAATCATTGCTGAAATTTTATCTAATCTTTTAGAAAAGGTTTCCCTTCTCTTCAACCTAAATGAAATATGATAGGGTTTCCCTTAAATTCTGCATTAGGCTTTTGCACATGCGTGCCACAGGTTCATTAAGTTCTGCACAGGTTTTTTGCACATGCGCAGCCACTGCATCATTACTTCAGGGCGTTTCAGAGCCATATTTTTGGGAATTGTGGGGATTCCAGCAGTTCAACCTCTGCCGAACAGAAAGTTGTTGCCTATCCTCTTGGCATGTGATAACTTGCAATGACTTACCCATCCGCAAGACAAAAGTTTGACCCCTCACCAAGAATGTAGGTATTAAATGTCTTGTAAGAAGGGTGTGGTGACAGCACATTCATGCCACATGTACATTCATTGCTGTACTCATCTATTGCGCGTGCGCAGCCACCACACCATTACAATGGGGCATTTCGGGAACTGGGGATTCCAGCAATTCAACACCTGCCGATTAGAAAGCTGTTGCCTATCCTCTTGGCATGTGATAACTTGCAATGATGTTCCAAAAGAGTTAACAAGTATGAAATCATTATTGAAATGTAATCTGATCCTCTAGAAAAGGTTCCCCTTCTCTCAAACCTAAATAAAATATGAGGGGCTTCTGTCTTGAATTCTGTATTTGTTTTTTTGCATGCGTGCCACAGGTTCATTCATTGCTGCACTCATCTATTGCGCATGTGGAGCTACTGCATCATTACTACGGGACATTTCAGAGCCACATTTTTGGGAACTGTGGGGATTCCAGCAGTTCAACCCCTGCCGACCACTGTTACCTATCCTGTGGGAATGTGATAACTTGCAATGACTCACCCATCCACAAGACAAAAGTTTGATACCTTACTGAGAATGTAACTATTAAATGTCTTGTAAGAATGGTGGGGTGATCGTGCATGCAAGCTACAAGTCCATTCATTGCTGCACTTGTTTATTGTGCATGCACAACCACTGGATGATAACTACGGGGCGTTTCCGAGCCACATTTTTGGAAATTGTGGAGATTCCAGCAGTTCAGTGGCATTCATCTATTGTGCATGCGCAGCCATCGCATCATTAGAATGGGGATATTTGGGAACTGTGGGGATTCCAGCAGTTCAACACCTGCCGATCAGAAAGCTGTTGCCTATCCTCTGGGTATGTGATAACTTGCAATGACTCACCCATTCACAAGACAAACGTTTGACCCCTTACCAAGAATGTAACTATTAAATGTCTTGTAAGAATGGGGATGAGACCTGCGTGCCACAGGTCCATTCATTGTGTCACTCGTCTATTGCGCATGTGCAGCCACCACACCATTAATACGGGGTGTTTCGGGAGCTGTGGGGATTCCAGTTCAACCCCTGCTAATCAGAAAGTTGTTGCCTATCCTCTGGGTATGTGATAACTTGCAATGACTCACCCATTTGCAAGACAAACGTTTGACCCCTTACCAAAAATGTAACTATTAAATGTCTTCTAAGAATGGGGATGAGATCTGCGTGCCACAGGTCCATTCATTGTGTCACTCGTCTATTGTGCATGAGCAGCCACCACACCATTAATACGGGGTGTTTCGGGAACTTTGGGGATTCCAGTTCAACCCCTGCTAATCAGAAAGTTGTTGCCTATCCTCTGGGCATGTGATAACTTGCAATGACTTCATGAAGTTTCGAAAGAGTTAAAAGGCATAAAATCATTACTGAAATTAAATCTTCTCTCCAACCTAAATAAAATATGAGGGGACTTTCCCTTGAATTTTGTATTTGGCTTTTATGCATGCTTGCCACAGGTTAATTCATTGCTGCACTCATCTACTGCGCATGCGCAGCCATTGCATTACTAATACGGGGTGTTTCAGAGTCACATTTTTGGGATCCGTGGGGATTCCAGCAATTTAACCCCTGCTGATCAGAAAGCTGTTGCCTATCCTCTGTGTATGTGATAACTTGCAATGACTTCATGACGTTCCGAAAGAGTTAGCCAGCATGAAATCATTACTGAGATGTAATCTGATCTCCTTGAAAAATTGCCCTTTCTCCCCAACCTAAACAAAATATATTGCCTTGAATTTTGTATTTGGCTTTTGCGCATGCGCAGCTGACAATTCATTACTGTAGGGCATTTCAGAGCCCTTTCTTAAGGAAATCAGCAATTTGTTGCCTATCCTGCAGATAGATAAGAACTTGCAATGTTGGAATAAGTATAATCTTCCAGGACAGTCAGAGAAAGTTGTCAAGAATGAACTCGTTATTGAAAAATGGTTCACCTTCTCTCCAACCTAAAAGAAGTATAGGGGGTGTTAGGACCCGTGAAAACATCAGATAAAATAACTTTTTGCTCTTTTTTATTTCTAGGGATGATCGAATACCTCAAATATTCGGCTTCGCGAATATCCGACGAATAGGTCGCCGCTATGCGAATATTCGATGCGCAATGTAAGTCTATGGGAAGCCCGAATAGTTCCAAATAGTTGTTATTCGGGTTTCCCATAGACTTACATTGCGCATCGAATATTCACGAATAGTCGAATAGCGGCGACCTATTCGGCAAATATTTGCGAAGCCGAATATTTGAGGTATTTGATCATCCCTATTTATTTCCTAATGCTCCTAGCTCTATTCTCTTATATTCCCTCTTTCCAAAAAGATTCATAGCTCTGGATGGATGTGCAAAGCCGTTACAAGCTGCATCCAGACACATTGCATTCTCTGTATTTTCTTAGCAGTTTTTATGTTTGCAAATTCAACGAATGCATCCATAAATTACCGCGTGTGGCACACAATGGCTTTACAACCAATTATTTGCATACACAACCATCTGAAAAAAAAAAGCCTTACAACAGCCAGCGATGATATGCATTCAAGTGATGCCAGGATAGGGGGAAAAAAATTGGATTGTCAAATGCCACTGAACACAGCGTGGTGACTATTTGTATCTTCAGGCCGCACAATCCAGATTTAAATGTCAATTGATACAACGGTTTATATCCAACCCACTAGTCTATGGGGTCCAATCTGCTTTACTAAAAGCTGAGCGCACCTGCTGCTCCAAAACATAGATGCAAACCTTGTTAAATGCTGAGCGCTGAGCTACTAAATTATGATGGTGCCTTGCCATTGGCAAGAGGATTTTTTTTGCAATAATGAGATTCCTTTAAAGCGTAACCATCGTTTTAATGTTTATTTCATAAATCAATAGTGCACATGAAAATAAGCAACTCGGCAATACATCTTATCACACAAATTTGCTTCTTTCTCCGCCAGAATTGATCTGTGAATATCAAAATGCTCAATTCTAAGGTAAAATCTGTATTCAGTGAAGACTTTCCCTTTATTGAGATAGGAGATGGCAGTTGGTGCTGGTGAAATTCTATGTAGAAAGAAGAAGAAGGAGGGGGCAGAGTTCTGCATTCAGGTCCTACCTCTGCCTTTCCATCCTCCCTCTGCCTCAAGCGCCTCCCTCTGTCTCTAGTTCCACCCTCAGGTGTTAGATATTCCCTCTGACTTTATATCTTCTCTGCCTTTAGCTTCTCCCTCTGCCACTATTGTGACGCCCTGGACAAGCCAGGTAGTCACAGACATAACAACACACACACCCCCTTCCATAGACAGTCACAACAGTCAAACAAAAACCCTTGTTGCCTCCCTCCAGGGTCTGATGTCCACACCAGGTGGGGCGGAGCCAGGCGGTTGGCCCCACCCACCGAGGAGTTCACAGGCCTGAAGGCGGGAAAAAGCAGGGAGTCTAGTTTGAAAGGTGAAAGTGAGAGGACAGAAACTGCAAGTGGTGGCCGTCTGCAGGAGTTAGTGAATCTCTGCAGAGCCGTAGGACCGGGGTCGGGCGTTGGCCCGCCGGTACCGAACCGGGGAGCGGAGTGAAGCTAAGCACACAGGCAGGGCCATTGGACCCCAACCAGGCTTGGAGCCGCCGACAACAGTCAAATCCGAGTGTGACAGGAACCCCAGGGGTTTCCCAACAACCAAGACCCGACAGACGGCAACAGTCCACACCGTGAGGATATACAGCCACTGCCATAGGCTAGAGATCCAAGGGCCAGCGCCTGCGGGCAAAACGAGCTCCTACGGCACCTATACGCCGGGGAGCGGACTACTGGTGGGAAACCACAGGAGTCAGAACATTCTAACAGGTGCAGGGAAAGACAGCCACCATCAGCCGTCCGGGGAGAGCAAAGACACTGCAGCCGGCTGCGGGACCCTTTTATTTATCCAGCCGTTTGGTTTACCAGAGACTCTGTCATTGACTGTCTGAGTGAGTACACCAGTGCCATCCGGCACCGCGCCGCGCTGTCCCTGCAACCCTGCACCCCTAGCCATCCAGCCTCCCCGTATCACCACCGGGCCCCGGGACCACCAACCCCTACCCACGGAGGGGACAACATCCTAGCTGCTCCCTACCATCCTTCCCGGGATCCCCGTCACCAGCAGCGGTGGTGCTAATAATCACCACGACCCGTGGGTGGCGTCACGAACTATCTCCCTAAACAAACCACCCACTTTTCACTCGTGGACGAGGAGCGCTGCTCGAGTCCCCGGGTCCGGTCCCCCGCTCGAGCCACCGAGTAGCAGCAGAAGCCCCGGACCCGAGCGTGGCGAGCGCGTCCTCTTCGCCCGCGACATAAGCATACCTTATAGAGGGTGTTGATGTCATTACGCCGCACCCCTCCTCATTACAGAGATGCACATCACCTGATTTACTTAATTGGTAGTTGGCTCTCAAGCCGATACAGCTTGGAGTAGGACAATATGTATAAAAAGTATCACGTGATCAAAATACTCATTTGCCTAATAATTCTGCACACAGTGTATGTTTCATGGCCACCCCATGTTTATGATGTGAGTTACAGCTTGTTGAGAGGCTTACTGGCCTGTCACAATAATGTACTGAATTAGTATTTTGAGAAAATGTTAAATTTTGGAAAGAATAAGGCGTCATTTCGACTTCAGGTTGTTTTTGACACGCAATAAAAATAGACCAAGTTTTACTAATGATTTTCATCAGTTTCTTTCACTGTTAAGAAAAAAAAAAATTCTACACATTCTATCAGTCTGTGAAAATGGACTGCGCACGGATGAAACCCAAGTGCTGTCTGATTTTTTTCATAGTGAGTTGAGAAGCCCCGGACCCGAGCATGGCGAGCGCGTCCCCTCCGCCCACGACACTATCCCCTCCCTTTATCTCTAGCTCCTCCCTCTGTCTTTAGATTCTTCCTCTGCCTTTAGCACCTTCCTCTGCCTTTAGATCCTCCTTCTGCCTTTAGCTCCTCCCTCTGCATCAAGCTCCTCCCTCTGTCTCAAGCTTCTCCCTCTATCTTTAGATATTCCCTGTGACTTTAGAGCCTCTCTCTGCCTTTAGCTCCTCCCTCTACCTCTCGACCTCCCTCCTCTGCTTCTAGCTCCTCCCTCTGCCTTTAAATCCTTCCTCTGCCTTTAGCGCCTCCCTCTGCCTCTTGCTCCTCCCTCTAGCGCCTCCCTCTGCCTCTAGCCTCTGCCTCTAGCTCCTCCCTCTGCCTTAAGCGCCTCCCTTTGCCTCTAGCTCCTCCCTCTGCCTTTAAATCCTTCCTCTGCCTTTAGCGCCTCCCTCTGTCTCTAGCTACTCTCTCTGCCTCCAGCCTCTGTCTCTGATGCCTCCCTCCTCCTTCTACCTTTAGGTCTTTCTTCTGCCCCTAGCCCCTCCCTCTGCCCCTATCTCCTCCCTCTGCCCCTAGATTCTCCCTCTGCCTCTAGCACCTGCCTCTGCCCCTAGCCCCTCCCTCTACCCCTAGCTCCTCCCTCTGCCCTAGATCCTCCCTCTGCCTCTAGCATCTCCCTCATCCCATCATCATAGAATCTCATCAGCACCAACTGCCATCTCCTATCTCAGTAATGGGAAAATCTTCACTGAACACAGATTTTTCCTCATTATTGAGAATTTTGATAATGACTGATCAATTCTGGCAGAGAAAGAAGCAAATTTCTCTGACAATATATATTAAAAAGTTTATTTATGAAATAAAAATTAAAATGACGGTTACGCTATAATCATTACCTCTTACGAAAGCCTTAACAAATAAGACCGAGCGCTCCCTTTAAATTAAACACAGAGATAAGACAAATTTGTCATTAAATGCTATGAAATTGCATTCCGCGCTCTTACGACGTCAGGCTAATTAATATGTAAATGGCCTATTTAACCTCTTTTAAATGGAAACCCATGGGACTCTTAATTTCATAGTTGATAATGCTCGTCCAATGTCGGCCCGGCAATTGTTTTACATTGCATTAGGCAAGGAATTGGAGATACATTATCAAACGTTTGTGATTAGAATTCGAGAAGCGCTCACACAAAAAAAGCCGAGCGGGAAGCTACAGATGTGTTTCCGTGAATTTTGGAGATATACATCCTGTGAATACATTGGGGGTTTTTTAGCATTTCTGGAATGACAATCACACTCTTTGGAAACCTCCTTCTCCATTTTGGCTCGGGTGTTGTAGTCACAGCGGGGGAGGATGTTAGGCCCCCTTCACACATGTGCACAAAAAACCATTCATGTGCTATCCCTGTGTGTGTCATCCGTGTGCTATCTGAGCGCAGAATTGAGCCGGCAGCTCTAATGAGAGTTGTGGCGCCTGTGAATAGCTGTTCTTTACTGCTATTTGTGACGCTCTTGCAAAACCAGGTAGTCACAATTAGGCCCCCGCATAACACCTTCCCTCACTTAGGAAACACACAGCCGACCTGAAACCCTAGTCACCCCCCCTTAGGGAAAGATAGACACACCAGTGGGCGGGACCAAGTGGTTGGACACACCCACCCAGGGGTCTAGACAGCTCGGGACGAGAAAACAAGCAGTGAAGTTTGGTAGTTCAAGTTAAGTGGAGTGTGGGCTGGAGCTAGGTGTAGCTACAGCAGAGGAAGTTCAAGTTGAACAGTGCCTGGGTGGGAGCCCTGGTGCCTTTGGCTAGATGGCAGACGGTGGTCTCCGTCAGCAGGAGACGGGAAGATGACTCGGCAGAACCGAGGTGGACCGGGACAGGGTTGTAGCCCGCCAGTACCGACACGAGGAACTGACCCGGAAACCGGAGCACAAAGGGGGTACTCGGACCCTGAAGCCAGGACCGGAAACCAGCGGCCTGGTTAATTATCTGATTGAGGCCAGGACTAGAGGTCCTGTCCCACCCAAAGTCCCTCATAGAAGACAACAGCCCACCGATAGGGATAGGAGGTTACCGCCATGGCCCAAAAATCCCACAAGCCAGCGTCTGCGGGCACGGCTCCTCAGGCCACATCCAGCCACGAGCGGACTCCTAAGTTTCAGACTAGGAAGTCCACCTTACACAAAGTCAGTGCAGAGGAAAAGGATAGAGACCACCAGCCCGGGTGGTGGATCAGAATGCAACCGGCCGCGGCGCCGGCCACCAGCACCTTGGTTTACCAAAGACTCGTGTGATTCATTGACTGTGAGTAATCAAACATCCCCTTGCCGTTGCTATACCCTGCACGAAGTCACTGGGTCCCGGGACAACCATCCCTATCCACGGAGGGGTTAACATCTAGCTGCCGCTACATCTCCCCCGGGTGCCCCATAACAGCAGAGGTGGTGTCCCACCTCCCCACACACCGTGGGTGGCGTCACGAACTTAATACGGCCCAGCCCGTACATCTATGTCCCCCCATTTATTCGGCATGTCCGCGCAACCCCCCCGGGTCCAGAGACCCTCGAGCCACCCCCTTTAGGAGGTCCGTATCCGAGCAGCAGCGGCTGCTGGCACGGGGGCAGCACACTATTCACAGGTGCCGGTGGTGTATTTGGGGAACATGGACTACGACCCAGCTTTGTTGGGACATTTTTGATAAATTGATGAAAGAAAGATAGTATGGGGGAGTCTTCATTCCAATAAACTATTTGTTTCCTGTATGTGTTTTTTGGGGGATTGCTGGGTTAGTAATGAGGATCTCTAAGAGATGCCTCTCCATTACTAAACTACTGGGTTTGATGCCAGCTGACACTACGCAACTGACATCAACCCCCAAAATATTACTCCAATTCCCACTACTCTAGAGCGACTGGTAAAAAACAGAATTGGCACATCTAATAGATGCGCCACTTCTGGGGCAGCTGTGGGCTGTTATTTTTAGGATGGGAAATGGCCAATAACCAAATGTCAGTCTGATAATATCAGAATCAGTTGTCTTTTTTTACCTTGGCTTGTTATCAAAAATAGGGGGACCCCACGCTCTTTTTTTTAAAAAAAAAATATTAGTTAAGAAAGGCTAAAAACAATCTTTAGTGCCCCCAAAAAAGCACTAAAGGGTGCAAGTGTACAATATGCAATATACTGCAATAGCAAGTAAACTCTACCAATATGCCTGCTCTAATCAAAGCTCTCCCCCTACATCAACTGTCCCTGAACTGCTTAAAAAGGACAGTGTGGAAAGCATTGCGCCCCCAGGTCTCAAATAAGACCCAATGATGCGATGCGGCCAGCCAATCACAGTAATGCCGTGTATGTTAAGCAATCCCTGTATGTTGATTGGCTGTCTAACAGCCACAAAACAATCCCCCTCTCCCCCGTCTCATCCCAGCTCTCCTTCCTTTTCTTAAAGTTGGTGGAGATGGCATGGACATGAAAATGGCAATGGTCACCACAGGTTTGCAAAATTTAGAGTTTTATGCAACAATTCAAGTAACAAATTCTTGATGAAAATGGTTCTAAGCGTAAAGGCTGCTTTACATGCAGTGACATCGCTAGAGATCGCAACCGCCCCCGTCGTTTGTGTGTCACGGGCAAATCGCTGCCCGCGGCAAACAATATCGATAGTAGGAGTCACAAGCACTTGCCTTCCTAGCGACGTCGCTGTGGGTAGCGAACAATCTCTTCTTTAAGGGGGAGGTTCATGCGGCGTCACAGCGACAACACACAGCCGGCGACCAATAGAAGCAGAGGGGCGGAGAGCAGCCGCATTAACAACACTCCCACCTCGTTGCCGGAGGACGCAGGTAAGCTGTTTTTCGTCGTTCCCGGGGTGTCACACGTAGTGATGTGTGCTGCCTCAGGAACGACGATGTTGGATGTTGATCTCCCTAAGGTCAACCATCCTTGCTTATGTAGTCTTCTACTAGGCATTGCTCCCACTAGCCAGTTTCCTACTCCACACTGATGAGGGGCAAATACCCCGAAACAGCTGTCTGTGGATGGATACCATGTTTGGCATAGGTGGTCTCCTTGACTGGAGACTGCCCTTCCCATGGTTGTTCCTTCCCAGTGAAAGACCTGGCTAGTTTCCTGCCAGCGTTGAGAAACATGTGATGGTGTCTCCGCAGGCTTTATTGTTTTGTTCAGGAACGACGAACAACCTGCATCCACAACGAGCAACGATATTTTGAAAATGAATGACGTGTCAACGATCAACGATTAGGTGAGTATTTTTGATCGTTAGCGGTGGCTCGTAGGTGTTACACGCAACGACGTTGCTAACGACGAATTCCGTGACTCCGACGACATATCGTTAGATATGTCGTTCCGTTGCGTGTAAAGCGGCCTTTACACAATGCCCATGCACATCACTGGGGTATCTGGTAATGCAGGACATGACAGGTCCATCAAAGCAAGAAATGCTTCTTGAAACCTGTCTGGCCACTCTATTTACTCAGTATTCCCTAACAGTGTATGTGAAAACGAGATTTCTAACATGGACAATCCCTCTAAGTATTCTGCGTATATCACTTTATGTTTTTTTTATTAATCGTATGAACGTATACCTTACCATCATATAAAAATAAACACCAGTCAATAGACAATAATTGCAAAATATCAAAAGGATAAAAATCAAAGTCAAATATCAAGATTTTCTATATATACAATAGCGTTATCATTTACAGTATAGAAATCAAGCTTGTCACATGGTAGGATCTCGGGGGGCCCCTCAACAATGTGCTGGATAGTTTGACGATCTGCTCCACAGTCACAGAACGGATTGTTCTCATTAACCAGGGTCCCACTGTATATATATGTATATATAGATAGATTATATATATATATATATATATATATACAGTATAGATATACATACAGTATATATATATATATATATATATATATATGTACAGGAATCTGGGGCACTTTGGACTTCGCGCTGTGCTGTGACAACCGGTGAAACACCGCCCACAGACCAGTCACTCAGGAAGACTGCGGCCGGCCGAAGGGATGACGTGTCTGGAACTTGACTTGACATCACCAGATCCACGAGGTCATGGAGCCTAGACTTCACAGAGCGGGGAACAGCGGTCTGCAATAGCGCCTCTCACAGGCACTATTGCCAACACAAGGTATTTGAGAGAAACATTATTTCTCAATATAATATCGATCTAGACAAAAATTATGGGTGAACCACCCCTTTAAGTGCCAGTTTTGCTATTGCAGCTTTTCCAAAGCTGTTCCTTGCTGAGTGATCAGCTGCGCTTACTAAATAGTCACACCCTTCAGCTTTAAGTAGTTGTGTATCCCAGCATTCCCTGCTGAAGATACAGTTATTTGTTCTCTGGCCGCCTTTGAGGAAGGTTCTGCAGTTCAAGTTCCTGTGCTCAGGCCATATTCTTTTGATTGTTTTCCCCCTGCCTGTCTTTACTTCCCTGGTGTGTTGTTAGTGAAGCAGTGAGGTCTAGTGAACCCCACCTGCCCCTCAGTAATCAGGGTTACTACAGGGTCTAGAGTCCCAGGTTCCTGTTTGGTGACAGTTGCGGAGACTGTATCCAGGGACTGGTGAAGAGAGGAGGGACAGCTGCAGGTGAGGTTAGGAGGTGCCCACCGATCCCTCTCATTAGTCCCAGGGCCTCCCGTTGTTTTTGTGTCCCCTGTGCCCCCCTTTACTTGTGTTTTTTGTTGTGCATCAGACGCACCTCGCCACGCGTGCTACACCCAGCAAGCGTCACGCTATGTTTATTGTTAATGCAAAAAAATGGTTGCATCTACAGCTATAAGATCTGGTGTTTTGCTAAAGCTGCTGAGAAATATTTTAAATAACTGTCCATTGAACACTTATTTGTCCAACAGTTGTCCTCCCAAGACTCCCATACACATCTACAGTGTTCTTAATGGCATACGTGGCTGCCAAAACAATTGGGCATGTTGAAATTCAATAGCCTGAACCCTTCTTTTGACATGACATCTGCCATCAAAATAACAAAAAGGAGAGAGCCGCACTCTGTAGAGCTAAGATATGTGGAACAATAAATATGATAATATAGACATGCATTACTGCATGTAAAAATTTAGATACTTAGCACCAAAAATGGCCAGTTTTATGTGAGCCCAACAGCCAACGCCAAGGTGAGCTCTTATTCAGTCCTTGCCTACTCTAATACCTCTCTTTGGATTAAAAAAAAAAAAACCCTCCAATTTATGGGCGGACAGGAACCTGCAAATGGAGAATTAAAATAGTCAGAGGCTGAAGAGCAGGAGCGCTCAATCAGAAGGCATGATCCTGTAATCTAAGGAAAAGACTGATGGCACATCCTACCTTTCTAATGTGAACAGGTGCAAACTGAACATGAAACATAGTAACAAAAAGGAGACAGCTGCACTCTGTAGTGCTAAATATGTGTACCAATGAATATGGGAATATAGACATGCATTACTGCTATGGAAAACATGCAAAAATAAAGATACTTAGAACACAAAAATGGCCAGTTTTACTCGAGCCCAACAGCCAACGGCAAGGTGACCTCTTTTTGTTGGGTCCCTGCCATCAAAAGAAATTTGTGTTACCCACCATGTTATTGGCTGACGTTAATTTGATGTCTGTTGCCAAATGAATTCACATTATCGAGACTTCGGTCGTCCATTGTTGAGCTTATATATTTTTCTTTACCATTTATGAGTTTATATCTGCGAATTTACAGAGCAAAGCACGTATCCAAGGATATGACTTCTATTTCCAAGAGAATATTGACCTTTTTGTGCTATAAATACAACAATGAGACCCCAGTAATATAATTAATGTATTTCTCAATTAGAGAATTAGTAACTAGCAATTAGCAATTAGTAACTCTCCCATCTGGAAACATTACATCTAAACAGGGAATTCCTCCAGTGTCACACTTAATTGTGCGAATTTAGTTTTGACATGTTTGGTATTTCACATTAATGTTATAATATTGCAAAATAGCAAAACTGCACTTTACGGCGCGGTAAAAATCCACCCAAAATGTACGTGCGGAGATAAGACGGTGCCGACGGCTGCAGGTGAGTCGGGGGACCAATCGCACAATGACACTAGAGAAAGTCTGATGTCTTCACTCTTGTCGGCGCTGTTCAGTGCAGAGCCAAAAAGCTTGACCGCCCTGTCCGCGAGTAAATTAAGCAATTTATTATCTTAGGGACTTGCCTCTTCTGATCGTCACAGTGCCCCAAACTCCCTCACTCCTGCCTTTGTTTTTTGATTTTATCTTTTTTTATTTAAAGTTAAGTTACACTGACAAGCAAAAGGGTAACAATATTTTGAACTTTTGACTTTCAGGCTCCATATCTGTCACGTGTGACAGACAGTCATGTGGTTTCCATTTGCCGCACGTAATGATGCGCAAAAGGTCGGAGGCCATAATATGATTCATGTATTATAGGGATAAACACACTAATTTCCCATTTTAACTTCAAAATTTCTCAAGTCGACATCCCTGAGAAAATTTTTTTCTATTGACAAATTATTTTCCTTTTTTAAGGGGAGATAAAATATTCGTCAATATTTTCAAACAAAAGACAGTTTGTAAGCCCTGTGAAATCGGCATAGGTTATATCTAACAATTTATGTTCGCTCACCATGCGTACAACTAGCGGCCACATATTATGGGGACTGTAATCTCTATGTTACAATGCATTATATCGAATTATCATCAGTATTCTCTTGGTGCTTAAATACTCCCTTCTTCCCTGGACTGGTGCTGGTGATATTGTTCAGTTCACTCTAGTTTTGGCTGCAAGCAGGTGGCTTGCTCTCATCTGTAGTAATGTTGCTGAGCTCCTGCCTGTGTCATCTGTGGATAAGTAGTTCATGCTTTTTCCCCCCGTGTGTCCCCTTGTGTCTTTCTTTAGTGTTTAGTGGGGTTGATGAAGAGCTCATCCCACCTGTTCTCATTTAGGGCCCAGCACTAGGGATACCTAGGGCCTGGTATCCGGCTTGGTGTATCAGTGCAGAACCTATCTAGGGTGGTGAGGGACCCCAGGGACCAGCAGTAGGTTTGGTCAGGGGTCATCATCTCCCCTTTCCCTAGACACAGGAGTCCCCTTCTCTTACCTTTTGCCCCTCACTTGGTACTTCCCCGTATCTAGTGTGACAACAGCTTTGTCCTGTCCCTAAGACTTTATTATTATTATTATTATTATTATTATTATTATTATTATTACCACTAGCTGGGAATTTGTTTTACATTTCAGCCTGATATTAATTTTTATTTTTCTGTCCTGACGGCTCTAGGTATTATAGATAACAGCAGAGCATTTTATAATACATGTATAGTCTGAGCGTGGCATATGTGGGATGAACTAAAGTGTTTTATTTTAAGAGTTAATTAACTTAATGTGACAAGTTGCACATAGAAAACAATTCCTGATGAGGAATATGCATTTGTCCAATACAAAAAAAACACCAAAAATGTAAAAAAATAAGAGAAATATTGAGTAATTATTTTTAAGGGTTTAGGCAATTTCGAGTGGATAATGGACCTGAGTGATGGAGAGTCTTCATCGTTAAGGACCACTCTGGAATTTTGAATTGCTACTGGTTAAAAGCACTCAGCGTCTCTTCTTTACCAGACATGTCCTGTCGCGGACAGGTAATGAGTTAATATTTGGCATTTGCACTTGTCACTTGTCTTATTTTGGATGAGTTATATAATGGAGTCTATGAGGAGAGGTTTTTTTTAAATGATCAAATCAGATCCCCTACTAGGGTGCCAGGTATTGTTTACTTCACACCCTTAGGCTACTTTGCACGCTGCGACATCGCTAGCCGATGCTTGCGATGCCGAGCGCGATAGCCAACGCCCCTGTCGCACATGCGATATCTTGTGATAGCTGGCGTAGCGAACATTATTGCTACGGCAGCTTCACGTGCACTTACCTTCCTAAGGGGGCGGGTCATGCGGCATCACAGTGACGTCACACGGCAGGCGGCCAATAGAAGCGGAGGGGCGGAGATGAGCGGGACGTAAACATCCCGCCCACCTCCTTCCTTCCGCATTGCCGGTGGAGGCAGGTAAGGAGATGTTCCTTGCTCCTGAGGCTTCACACACAGCGATGTGTGCTGCCGCAGGAACGAGGAACAACATCGTATCTCCTATTGGTGCGACATTATGAAAATGTCCGACGCTACACAGATCACCGATTTACGACGCTTTTGCGATCGTTTATCGGTGCATCTAGGCTTTACACGTTGTGACGTCGTTACCGGCGCCGGATGTGCATCACTTTCGATTTGACCCCAAAAATAACGCAGTAGCGATGTCGCAGCGTGCAAAGTACCCCTTAGTTACCATGACCATTGGGTCAACACAGCACCCATGTTAATACAAGAAGATATTAGCAAATCGCTTTGAGGTAAATCGAATTTACCCAAATATTCAGATTTACCATAATCCAATTTATCCAATTTTTTTTGCTATTCAGTTGACACCAATCAAGTAACAAATGGTCTAGATTGGCTTATTTTTGGTGCCTTCTGGCACCCAGTATCTTTGGATTCTTCTAACGTGAGGTGCCATTAATATCAGGCACAGGAAGACGTGTGATGTCGGAGGACACTGAAGACGCGTGGGGCTAGAAGACACTGAAGACATGCGGCGCCAGAAGACACTGAAGACATGCTGCGCCAGAAGACACTGAAGACGTGCGCTGCCGGAAGACATTGAAGACGCGAGGTGCTGGAAGACACTGAAGATGTGCGGTGCTGGAAGACACGCGATGCCGGAAGACACTGAAGATGCACGGTGCCGGAAGACACTGAAGACGCGAGGTGCCGGAAGACACTGAAGATGTGTGGTGCCGGAAGACACTGAAGACACGTGGTACTGGAAGACACTGAAGACACGCTGTGTCTGAAGATACTGAAGACTCACGGTGCCGGAATACGACAAAAGTGGCCCAGTGAAGTCCACATCAGAACCTGGATCAAAGAAGTCAACCAGAATGGAGCAGGGCTGCATGGTAGGACATAGTGAGGTCCCATGGAGCATATTTTATTCTATTTTCCTTCTTCTACATGTTTATGTTCTTTGGTCTGGAGAGACCTCAGCCTCAGAGTACAATAATATACGGTACATACGATTTGGATCAAATGAATTAACAGCAAATCAAATTTCCTGGCTAAGTTGGAGCAAACATACTGAATTCAAATTTAGGAAAATTTGCTCATCACTCACTGCAAGCCATTCTTTTCCTCTTGAGTACGGTATCCTGCACAGATTTTTACCACCCAGTAGCCGAGTAGTATTAACTAGGTCGGTCTGAACTCCCTTCTTTAAAATAAAAACTCCCCAGCATGGTATCCTTTTATGCTATGGATGCTTGTTAGACTCCTACTAGGTGAGGTAAATCCTCTAAGCCCAAGGTCCAGGTGGCACACAGACCACGGCTTTCAGTGCAGCAGATAGGTGAAGCACATTGGGCACAGAAAGCACTGAAAACTGTACGTAGGTAGGCAGTGGTGGAACTGGAAGCCACAGAGCCATGAGACATCTTGGAGACCGCAGTGAGGTTGTGCTGTAACCTGGTGCAGGCCAGTAACCATGGGCGAGGTACTCATCTTCCACACCCTGCCACATCACATGAAAATGTGGGATTTGGCCAGGTATGTGTACCCTTGTGGTGGTCTTTACCTGGGCAATATGCCTCCGCAGACTCGTTGTCATTGAACATGGTAGGCTAAGACCAGATGATTTGCATTGAATCAAGAGAGACCAAATTACAAATATATATGTTTAACTGAATGTCATCTCGGCAACAACTTTATACATCAGATTGTAGGCATGATGCTTCACATAAAATTCACTTGCTTTACTGATAGTGTTGACTCTGCCATCATAAGCCTTCTCTCGTCATGTTGCTTACAGACAAACGGCAGCAACCGTTCTTTTTCTATGCACTTCCTGGCACTACTCCATCCTTCCGTGGGTTGGTCTTCTCTCGGTTTGTGACACACTTTCTCTGGTTTTTCCTCCCGTTTTCTCACTTCACCTCCCAGAAGGTAGGCCTTTTCTTACCATCTCACTTTCTCCAGGCGAACACCTCCCGCAACGGGCCTGCTACTCTTTGCAGGACACTCCCTTCTTCAGGCTGAACCTGTGAAGGGCTGGACAGTTCTTCTCACACTTACATGTCCTCTAAGCTCACAATGAGCACATTCTCCTTTTTCAGCTGTGACACTAACCGCCATCTTGATATCCTTTCCCGACGCAATCTTTAAACATGCCAGACACACCATTTTCCTTCCTTCTCAAGTCTTCTTTGCATTCCTCTTCTTTTGAAAGACTCGATCCTGCCGACTATGCCAAGCGTAACGCAGCACAGTAGAGCAGCCTTGAGCCAGGACCAGATGGTTTGCAACAAATCAAGAGAGACTAAAGTCCAAAAATATATATTTGGTAGAACTTCAAATCATTAACAACTTTAGAAATTAAATAGTAGGCACAATGCTTCACATAAAATTCAATAGCTTTAAGCACTCGCAGTTACATAGAATGGCAGATCCTTTCTCTTGCACATCACAGTCTTGCATCCCCTAAGATTCCAGTAAACAATCCTGGAAGACCTCATCTTCCACTGTGAGGGCATATGGGTTGAGGTGTACGGCTATGGCTGCTTAATGCTACCCTCAGATCCGAATTGACCTGTGAGACGTCTTCTGGAGAAGACATCAGTGCAACTCCTGTCACGCTAGATACATGGAAGTACCAAGTGAACAGCGAAAAGGAGAGGGAAGGGAAACCCTGTGTCTAGGGAAGGGGGAGATAGTGACTCCTGACCAAACCTAACGCTGGGCCCTGGGTTCCCTCACCGACTTATATAGGTTCCACAGCTATGCACCAAGCCAGATACATGACCCTAGACTGACCCTGATTTGGGCCCTAAGAAGGGAGCGGATGTGATGAGCTCTTCTTCAACCCCACTAGGCACTAAAGGACACACAGGAATAACAAATAAGGGAAAACAACAAAAAACCTATCTCTAGTTGTCTCAGGGAGAGAAGCTGCAACAACCACCAAAATTCTCCTGATACATGCAAACCGCCTGCTGGATTGAAGACTTGATAAGGATGTAACCCATATCACCTGCACTTAGTAAAAGGAAGTGAAGGTATGTATAGACAAGGAAAGTACTGATGAACAGCAGTTGACAGGCTGAACAGCGCCACAGGGTCCTAAAGGGAACGGGGTGAAAACTAAGCAGGAGTGATAGATGGTCGGGGAGCAGTTTGCTCAGTCAAACACTGTGACCTTCTATGACTGTGTGACGCCCTGGGCAAGCCAGGGGTCACAGGTCATGACACCACCACACCCTACACCCCGGATAGGTATACCGAAGCTACACAGAAATCCTTGTTGTCTTCCTCCAGGGGCTGATGTTCACACCAGGGGGTGGGCCAGGCGGTTGGTTCACAGTCCTGGAGGCGGGAAAACCAGGCAGATTAAGTGGAGAGTTCAAAGTGAGAGGAAGGAGAAGGAGGACAGAGAAAGTGACAGTAGAGGAAGCCTGAAGTTGGTCCGGGTGTGTGCGCCTGACTGAGAACAGCAAGGTCAGCAGACGGCGGTGACCGTCTGCAGGAGAGGCTGATCGGAGGTTGCCGATAGGACCGTGGACGGGTGGTGGCCCGGCGGTACCGGAGCGGTATACGAAGAGAAGCCAGCACCATTGGCAGGAGCCTTTCGGATCCCGGCAAGGCTAGGAGTCGCCGTGAATTTGCCAAATCCGTCAGTGAAGGGGACCTCCTGGGTCTCCAAACAGCTAAAGTCCCGATTGAAGGCAACAGTCCAACCATAGTAGAGAGACACCGCCACCGCCAAGGCACCAGTTTCTCAGGGCCAGCGCCTGCGGGCAAAGAGGGGCTCCTCCGGCCCATATCCAAGCCGGGGAGCAGGTTACCGGTGGGAACCCATCGCTACCAACATAACACTAGGTGCAGGGACAGAGACCGTCACCGTCAACTACCGGGGAAAAGCAACAGCAGCCGCCCGTGGGAACCGTCTTTCCAGCCGTGTGTTTTACCGAGAACTGTGTCACCGTCTCAGGCTGAGTGAGTACCACAGTGCGTGAGGCACAGCGCTGCCCCCGCGTCCCTGCACCCCACCAAGCCCTGCACCGGCCCTGCCATCCAGCATCCCCCACCTCATCACTGGGCCCCGGGACAACCACCCCCTACCCACGGAGGGGAGAACTAACAACTTTGCTGCTCCCAGTCACCGCTCCCGGGATCCCCATACAGAGCAGCGGTGGTGTCCACACAGTCACCACAACTGTGGGTGGCGTCACGGACAATAAACTATCCCAAAAACCAACCCCCTTTTCATTCATGGGCGAGGAGCGTTGCTCGAGTCCCCGGGATCCGGCCCATCGCTCGAGCCACCGAGCAGCAGCAGGCCGCAGCAGCAGCGACAGCCGGACTCGAGCAGTGGGAGAGCGCGGCATCCCCTCCTCCGCCCGCGACAACTGGAAATCACAGGACTGTCTGTCACTCATGATACACCCATGACAACTCCTCACTGCTACTGACAAAGTCAATTCTTGGAGCATCACAGACTCCTGGCAGTGATGCACCCTCAGGTCCCCTTAGAGGAACTTGTGTCCAAATATGACGTCCATAGCTTATTTCCAATATTCAAAACTGATATTTCACTGTAGTCACCTGTTCTCTAGTGCCATTCTCTGTCCCTTCCCCTTTACATGGGTCTACTAGTTCACCTGGGTCTCTCTCCATTCTGTTTAATCTGCCGCCATGGCCTCAGTTCCAGTCTATTGAATGTTCCGGCCTATCAAATGCTGGTGTCTTTCACATCTCTAATCATGGTTCCTTGGTCCTCAGAACATTCTATATGATGTCAGCTTTCTACACACACACACACACACACACACACACATACACACACACACACACACACACACACACACATACACACACACACACACACACACACACACATACACATACACATACACATACACATACACACACACACACATACACATACACATACACATACACATACACATACACATACACATACACACACACACACACACACACACACACACATACACATACACACACACACACACACACACACAAACCTGTAACATAGCAGTCCGCTAACTGTCAGACCTTAGGTCTAACACCAACAAACTCTGGGCTCTGTCTGTCCCAGGATACAGCGATCTTGCCTGCCCATATAACTGCCCCCAGTATGCCAGTATGGGAAAGTCTCAAGGGTTAACCGTACATATGCACCAACTAATTACATGTCAGCTACGAAACAGGTAAAATCTCATTTAAAACAGTGCATTACATTGCAAAGCATCATATCTTCTTCAAGGGGGATGTGAGCAATGTGACAAAACTGCATCAATCTGGCCACTTTTGCAAGGGTGAACTATTCTTAATTCTGCCAGATGTACTTTTCCTTTGTTTAGTAAGTCAAGGGACATGAGCCATTGCTTCAGGTGACTCTATACCCCTTTATATACTAATTTGTGGAATGCCTACTGATTACGGATGGATCAGCTCCCAATGGTGTATTAGTTTGCATCATTTGTGGAGGACAATTGTGCAGTGTAATTGAATTAGAAAACAATGAGGGAACAGCAACGTTTATCTCGCCCCACAATGCCCTGAAATGGGAGCTGAGGGGTATAAAAAGGAATCTGCTCCTGTCACTGATGTGATGCTACAGGACATCAGCCTAGGGACTCTGGTTCCAGCTGGTGGATTACAGAACTGCTCCACTGCCCACCACTGAGTGCATGAATTAGTTTAAAGAACCCAGTTTGGGACTATCTTGTCACCTGGCCACATACCTCACTGTACTGAAGAATTGGGAGCCACAGGGAAAATGGAGACATCCTGAAGACCACAGACAGGAAGCAAACAAAACTTTAGAGGAACTAGAAAGTCTTAAATGGAGACTGTCGCTAGATTTGGTGACTATAAGCTTCGACCACCACCACTAAGCTTGTATATACAGCATTACAGAATGCTGTATATAAGAGCCCAGGCCGTGCTGTAGGATGTAAAAAACACTTTTATAATACTCACCTAGGGGGTGGTCTGGTCATATGGGTGTCGCTGCTCTCCGGTCTGGTGCCTCCTTTCTCCGGTCCCATGCCTCCTCTCTACTACAATCTTCGTCCTCCTTCTACCCAGCCCAGTGTGGATGAAGCATCTACATTATCCACACAGGCCGTCAATGCGGTTCCTGTGCAGGTGCACTTTGATCTGCCCTGCTGAGGGCAGATCAAAGTATTGTAATGCACAGGTGCAAGGAAAGGTTAAAGAGTGCCCGCGCATGTGCACTACAATACTTTGATCTTCCCTGAGTATGGCAGATCAAAGTGCGCCTGCGCAGAACCTCAAAGCTGGCTAGTGTTCATGACGTAGGACGCGTCATGTGCACAATCCTCAGAAGGAGTGTAGGGGGGTTAAATGATAAGCCCACCCCTGCAAAAGTATCTGGCACACGGATGGTCTATGCATAGTGTGTTATGTACAGTATATGCAAACTGTGTAAAATGTAAGTGTAATGTATAATGCGCATGTAAATTGTATAAAAAGCCACCAGGTGGCAGTGTTGTAGCATGGCTGTCCTGGCACCTGAATGGGCAGGGAGAGAGAAATGGGAGGAGAGTAGGTTAGATATAAACGAGAGACAGGAAGTAGCAAGGAGGAGAATGAAGCTCTCTTGGAACTGACAAGATGTAGAAAGGATGTTCCTGGACCCTAAGGGACCAGAGGGCCCATGGCTACAACGGTGTCTAGTGAAAAGGAGAAGGAGTGCCAGAAATAAAGTTGATCTGTTTATGAAAAGCACTTAGACTGGACCTTATTATCTGAAGATTTCTTAATGAAGGAATATGATGTCGCCAGAGACTGTGGCGGAGTCTGTCTTGTGAGTGGAGGCATTGGACCGGAGAGAGGAGGCACCAGATCAGAGAGCAGCGACACCCATCGGACCGGACCGCCCCATAGGTGAGTATTATAAAAGTGATTTTTACATTCTACACAGCAGCCTGGGCTCTTATATACAGTATTCTGTAATGCTGTGTATAAGAACTCAGAGGTGGTGGCCACAGTTTATAATCACCAAATCTGGTGATGGGTTCACATTAATATTATGGAAGTTGCAGGCAGACAGAAGATGTCCTGGAAGCCGCAGGGAGCACATTATTATTATTTATTTATAGAGCACCATTAATTCCATGGTGCTGTACATGAGAAGGGGTTACATACAGAATACATATACAAGTTACAGTAGACAGACTAGTACAGAGGGAAGAGGGCCCTGCCCTTGCAGGCTTAGGGGAGGCTTAGGGGAGGAGACAATAGGTGGGGTGTTGGTTGGGTGGTGGCTCCGCTCGGTGGTCGGGCGGCAGCTGTGGTGGTGGTGAAGCAGTGGTGTCATTGAAGATTATAGGCATTTCTGAACAGATGAGTTTTCAAGTTCTGTTTGAAACTTGCAAGTGTAGCAGATAATTTGATGTGAGGAGGTAACGAATTCTAGAAGACAGGGGATGCTCGGGGGAAGTCTTGGAGGCGGTTGCATGAGAAGCGAATGAGAGAGGAGGAGAGAAGGAGATCTTGGAAGGACCGGAGATTACGTTTTGAAGTGTAGCGGGAGATTAGTTGAGAAATATACAAAGGAGACAGATTATGGATGGCTTTGTAGGTCAGTGTTAATGGAGCCAATGGAGGGATTTGCAGAGGGGAGAAGCAGGGTGGTATTGAGGAGAGAGGTGGATCAGTCGGGCAGCAGAATTAAGGATGGACTGGAGAGGGGCAAGACGGTTAGCAGGGAGGCCACAGAGGAGGATGTTACAGTAATCGAGGCGGGAGATTATGAGAGCATGCACTAGCATTTTTGTAGATTGCGAGTTGAGGAAAGGACGGATTCTAGAAATTTTTTGAGTTGAAGACGACAGGAGGTGGTGAGGGATTGAATGTGTGGTATGAAGGACAAGGCAGAGTCAAAGGTCACTCCAAGGCACCAAACTTTGGGTACTGGTGAGAGCCTGGTGTTATTTATTGTAATAGGTAGATCAGGTAGGGAGTGTAGGTGAGACGGAGGAAAGATGATAAGATCAGTTTTGTCCACATTGAGCTTTACGAAGCGAGAGGAGAAAAAGGAGGATATAGCCGATAGACACTCTGGGATTCTGGACAGCAGAGATGTGACATCTGGACCAGAGAGGTAGATCTGAGTGTCATCGGCATATAGATGGTACTGGAAGCCATGGGACTTTATTAGTTGTCCCAGGCCAAATGTATATATGGAAAAAAATAAGGGTCCCAGGACTGAGCCTTGAGGGACGCCAACAGAGAGAGGGCGTGAGCACATAGAAAAGGTCGTAGAAGACCATGAACAGGTAGTGGACAGGACTCCAGAGTAACTAGAAAGTCTGATGCCGCAGACAGACATGAGTCGTCCTGAAGATAGCAGACTTTTTGTAGAATTACTACAAGCTACAGACAAACAGAAGACGTCCTGAAGACAGCAGACAGGTTGCTGTCATACAGGAAAACTAGAAGTCTTAGCAACACTGAAAAGTTAATACCAAGACTCAGGTGTGTATCTTGGAAGGCATTATATAGGCCTTAGAAGCTCATCACATGGGAGAATTTTATCAGTTTACTGGATATTACTAGAGGTTGTTTCTTCTACTTTGAAGACTTTGATCCAGTCAATTTTGCTGCTTGTAGATTCCATTGGTTTCACAAATCTTTCTTGATGTTAAATGTCAACATCAGAGCTCAGCGACACCAATACTTCTCTTGTCCTCATTGCCCAAATTTTATTTACAAAAGAATCAAAATATCTTCTAGAAAAGATGATTTTGACATTTGCAATTCATAGATGCATTATTACAAGTCAAGATCTCTCCCGAGAACCATTCATTACTGTATTTCTTGTGCATCAGATTCTTGGTTTCTTAGAGTTAGTGACTTTCCTACCCAAGAGGCAAGACACACACCATAACTTAATGTATTTCTGGGAAAAAGGCCCCAACCAGAGGCTTAAAGAGTAAATAATGTTACTTTTTATTTAATAAATCAATAGTATGCAGGAAAAGAAAAAGCTTTCTGTAATTAGGGATAAGCAAACCCGAACTGTAAAGGTGGGGGTTCATACCGAGCACTGAGTGTCCGGGGCTCGAACCTAAATATGAACTTTTTTTAAAAAAAAAAAGACTGTGACGGAGTTTGGGTTGTGTTCGAATGCTAACCATCGATGAAGCGTCGGGTTGCTCAGGTATGTTCTGTGCTGTCACGGGGTATGAACTGACAGACAGGGGCCCCTAGGCTGGCCCTTAGACTTGTTGAGACCCTGCGCTGTCCTTTATCTTCAAGGTAGGCTTGATGGTAGCCAGGTCCGGGCTGCCAGCGAGACCCTAACTCCTGTCCGAGCCCTGATCTTACTCCCCCACCCTGGGAAAAGGCCAGAAACTGAGTAATGAAAACCCCATAGAAACAACACAGACAAGGGGGAATACAAACTCGCACATACTGCACTCAAACACAAAGAAGGGACAGTATGTGTACAAGGTAATAAAGAAAAGGGTAGGAAATAAACACACAACAGGGGATCTTGCACACCACGCAGAAAAGCAACTACAGATCACCATGAAACTGGATAACCACAAAGACCGGGATCGCAGAAGCTATATCTGGCGACCAGCAACTGGATCATTAAGGCTATATGCGCATTGAGCATTTTTCGCAGCATTTTTGCGCGTTTTTCGGGTGCGTTTTTGTGCGTTTTTGGGCTCAAAACTGCATGACTTTGCTTCCCCAGCAAAGTCTATAACTTCTCATTTTTGCTGTCCGCACACAGCTTTTTTTTTTAGCTGCGTTTTTGAGCTAAAAAAATGAACATATCAATTATTTCCTGCGTTTTACTGCGTTTTTCACTCATGCAATGCATGCAGCAAAACACAGCCAAAAATGCACCGAAACGTGGTAAAAACTCATGCGTGTTTACCGCTGCGTTTTTGCCTCGAGTGTGTTTTTGTGCGTTTCGCAGCCAAAAAACGCAGCGTTTTTGAGGATTGCAAAAACGTAATAGTGCGCACATAGCCTAACAGCCTGAGCTGCTAGCAACCGCTCACAAGCCAGCAGAAATTAACTCCTGCTCTACTGGAGAGCAGTGAAGCAAAACACCCGACGAGCATGGCAGGCTGTGCAACTAAGATATCCCAGGCTGTTTGTCAGACTGCGGTGTTAACAGAGTCTGACGCCGCCATGATACTTAGCGAGTGTAAAGCCGAACACCACATGACAGGTGCTCCAGCCAGTGAGGGCCGCTTGCAGTCTCTGAATGGCTCTCACTGGGTGTAAAAAACATTTTCGGATGTAGTGTGTAAAAATAAAAAAATGTTCTGTTTATGACTGGCTGTATGATGAACTGCCCAATCATTGACTTCCATTATACTCGTTACTCGAGTCAAGTCCGTTAGGACAGGTCCCCATTTGCTTATACGGTGTTCAGGGTCCAGAAACAAGTTCAAGTCAAGTCTGGGTCCAGAACGAAAGTCCGGCCGAACCCGAACATACACAGGTCCGCTCATCTCTATCTATTAGAAATACCAATCTTTATTAAATAAAATGAATAAACTCTCTGAATAAACATTCTTTTCCGTCGTTGATCCCGGCATTGTCATCCATGAGGATTTCACAGTCATGCCATTTATATAGCGAGCTGGATAAGTTCTGGCTCACCTCGGAAAATAAAAAGATTCATTAAAATAAAACCCTGGATATTCCATTTTGCAAAGATGAGTTGAACATTATGATGTGCTATTTCCTTTTATTATTATGGCACATCAAAGGATTTATTTCATTTAAGTAGCAAAAATGTAGTTGAGAGTCAAATGTGACCTCTGTGCCAACTCCACAAAACATCTAAGGGGACACGACATGGCCGTCACCTCTCCTGTGTATGCTATATACACACTGCTCAGGAAATGAACACGTAAATCATGTTGATTCTATATGATGGAAAGTTGTAAGTTAGAAATCTTTACTGAGATAAATTGTGTAATTCCTTGAGAAGAACATTATGTTATCCGCGGTCACTAGAGACCAAGATCATCAATTGACCGAGGGCTGGATTCCAAATCACTGCGAAAATCAAAGTGAAAAGCTAAAAATCACTGGTGGATTCAATGTGAATTTCATCACGGAAGCTCATTATGTGATCTAGTAGTGTGTTTGTTGGCACGTGCCTATGTGCGCTCTTCACAACATGTAGACGTGCTTTTCATGAGATGGCTGGTGATGTCCTGAGTAGAGACAAGCGAACCCAAACAGTAAAGTTTGGTGTCCATACTGAACATGGACTTTACAAAACAATTAGTGTTTCAGTTTGGGTGCTGTACACATGCTAACTACTTGATTGAGCATCGCTGTGCTTGGGTACGCTTGGTGTACGGCCCAGTGGGAGCCGCTTGTGTGGCACCCCAGTGGTCCGATTGCCACAGTAGCGTTGCCCTCCTCACAACTGTGTGCTGTGCCTGGAAGCAAAGGGGGGGTCCCTATTCTAGGTAGCATCTGCAGTTAACACTTTCCTAACTCCAGACCAGAAGGGGGAGCTCAAACATCAAGTTCATGGGGAGCTTCCCTGTGCATTCTGGCCTGGGGAGGGGTTAGTAAAACACACACACGAAAGTGAAACTGAGCAGAGCAGAACAAGTCAGGAGCAGGAGAGAGAAGATGGTCGCTGAGAAGGGAGCTGCGACATAGCTTCCTTAGGGCCGAGCGTAGCGTAGCGGACACCGGAGTCCAAGGCTGCGTGCGTTCCTGTAGCTAAATCCAGAGGGCAGGAGACTACAGGTCTTCTGGCCCACAAAGTGCCTGAGGCACAGCAGCATAGTTGAGCCAGGAGCGGTGATTGGAGTAGCAGCACCAGTAAAAGGCTCGCGCTGCCTGCCATATGGGTGAGAAACAGTGCCAACACAAGGAAGAGGGCCACAGCGTAGCTTCAAGCCGCAGGGACTCACACTTTACAGCGCAAGAAGGAAGGACTCTGAACCCACCCGGCTAGGTGGATCCCCTCAATTGCTTCCAGGCTGACCGGAACCCCATTACCAGCTGGACCAGTCTCCCGGATCTGTGTCATCTTACACCGAGTAAGAGGTAAAGGAAACTACGGCCCCTGTATTGTCCAGTTATTACCGACGTCCACGGTCCCACACCCCAACATTAAGCCCCTCTAGTAGTAACAACTAATACTCCCAACAGCCCTGGGGTCCAACTCTGCCTGTGGAGAACTATACCAACTCAGCTGCATCACCACCAACCCCCAGGGAACTGAATAGCAGCGATGGCACCTATCTTGCCACATACCACAGGTGGTGTCACGACATATCCCCTGTAAATAATCCCCACCATCATCTCTTAAAACGACACCTCCGGGGTTGCGGAGCTGGGCCCTGCTGCCATGACATCCCAGAGCAGAACGAACCACGGCCCGGTAACGAGTGCCCCCAGGCCCCGGTGGGCATGTCACTTGCAGTGTCTCAATGGCTCTAACGAAGGGGTAAAAACAAAAGTTGTCGGATGTAGTGTCTCCCCCCAAACCCTACCCTCGGTAATGATCTTTTTATGGCTTGCTGTATGTGGGCAGAGAGTTGAAATGCCCACTCATTGACTTCCATTGGGGTTCAGGTCACGTCCAGGTTGCGAACTGAAATTTATCTAAAGTCCGGCTGAATTCACCGAACGTCAATGGGTCCACTCATCTCTAGTCCTTGCAAACCTCGATCAGGGCATCAGTGGCTCGGAGATAGTGTGTCATGCTACTTGGTGTCCTCAGATGCAATGAGAAATAAAAATGTCGAAGAGTTTCTCAACTGGAGTCAGGTCTGAGGAACGTGAGGGACAGTAAATGATATTGTGTCGCCCAGGGATAGGGGATACTCAGATCCGGGCCAAGGGGTCGCTTCTGAAGGTATCATGGTGGCGTAACCCGGTCTGTGATCCCAGGCACCACAATAAAAGGGGCATTATATACAGGGGAGATTTGGTAGTCTATGTTCCGTGACGCCACCCGTGGTGTGCGGTGAGGTAACGGAGCACCGCCGCTGCCAGTCACAGGATCCCGGGGATGGTAATGGGCAGCAAGGTGGTGATTTTCCCTCCACGGGTAGGGTGTTGATGTCCCGGGACCCCGGTGTGATGGATTGGGGAGTAACGGGTGCAGTCCATGGCTTGGACCGGGTTGTGCAGGAGTACTCACAGTATAAGGCAATAACTGACACGAGTCCAAGAATTAACCAAGTTGCTGGTAACTGGTGCCCACGTCTGCTGTGAGGACAGGTCCCACACCCGTGTGTGTAATTCGGGTGTTTTTCTCCTGCCTGGTGTCTGTGTCTGCTCCGTACACAGGAAGCGGCTGGCCTATTCCTGAGGCCCTCACTGCCACTTCTCCTAGCTCCACGCAGGGGCTGCTTCCAGACCTCTCTCCTCCTGCAGACTGACTGAAACTACACTCTGCTCTCACCAAGCTCCTCTCTGCCCCCTCCCATTTTCCTGAGGAGGGGGCGAGTGGGGCCTGATTGGCTGGTGTATGTTTGTGTGGAAACTCCCCAAGGGAAAGTGAGATCTGCACTATACATGGATGCAGACCTCTGTGACACCCTGGTTTTGCCAGGGCGGCACAATATCATAGCCTTAGCCATTCAGGATTTAACTTTACACTCTGGCCAGATGATGCCGGCACTGTCCTGTACCAGGAGGAACTCAGGATCCACTACACTAATGTAAGATCTGACAATCGCTCTGAAGATTTCATACCATATGTTTTCACATGGTGGTTTGTGCAACTCTCTAAGCATATGTCTTCCAGGTTAATCACTGACCCACTGCCAAACCAGTAATACTGGATGATGTTGCAGTCAGCAGAATATTCCGCATAATGTCTCCTGACTGTCACATGTGCTCAGGGTGAGCCTGCTCTAATGTGTGAGGAAAACAAGGCACCAGTGGCGGACCTGCCAATTCTGGTGTTCTCAGGTAATTGCCAATAAAGCTGCATGGTGCTGGTCTGAGAACACAGGTTCCGATACAGAACATTGGGCCCTCATGCCTCCCTGATGGAGTCTATTCCTGACAGTTTGGTCAGATACATGAGCACCAGTAGGGTTTTAGCAGTGCTTCTCCTGTTCCTCCTCATACAATTAAGCAGATACCGATTCTGCTGTTGAGTTGATGTCCCATTCCAGTTCTCCTCATGTTTCCCATAAATCCTGGTATCTGTACCATGCTCCTGAGACTGTGCTGTGAGACAAAGCAAACTATCATGGCACGGACTTCGACACTTTAACAATTGAAGGCCCTAGGACTAGTGAGAGAGAAGATGGACACCTCCTCCATTTACCTGCTGCTGTACCCTGCACTCCTAGCTAGTACCTATTCCTCACCTGTTGCCGAACAGGATCCTGAAGCCCTGAGTGACCCTACAATAGTCCTGGCTAGTGAGAGGGCAGGTAAGAGACAGTAACCCAACCTCTGCACTAAAACAACACACCAGGGAAGGAAGACAGGCAGGGGGAAAACACTGCAACAGACTGCTGCAGTCAGCAATAAGACTGCAGCCACCACAGCAACTTCAAGAGAGGGATACAGCAGCTCCTTCCACCTCCAGGACCAGCATCCAAATGGCAAATAGAATAACCAGCTCCCTCTGCTGGTAGCAGAGGGTATATAATGGGACTGGAAGTGCCAAAGGAAACAAAACAACATTTATTATTGGGAGTCTAGCAGAGATGGCTGTAACACAAACATCCTTGTGATGTCATGTACAGATGTTCCATCATGAAGGACCTGCACTGTGCAACCTGAACTATTTTTTTGTATTAACAGTATATATTCTTATTTTAGAGATACTTTCAAGGGGTGGCATTGTGGGTGCTGATTATGGTTTGCTCCTTCCCTTTAGTCTCTTTTTTAGGGGTTTGTGCAGGTGGCGCAATCCAACAAAATATCGCATTGCACTCAGCCCAATGTTATTCCATGAGGCAGTGCAGTGCAGTGTCGTTCTAAAATGTGATTGTATAAGAGCACGGCTACATGGGATTGTGTATATGTGGGAGCTGGAATCTGGCTGTCTCTGTCTCCATAAAGAAGGCAGATAGAGTTTATTACTGTCATTTTCTTCATTGCTGTATACACAGCAAAACAAGCACTGCGTATGCAGTAAGAGGAAGCACTGACAGTGCGTCCTCCTCCTTACCCGGTTGTCATGTGATCACTGTGGATAGGAAGGGAGCGGGAGCTGCAGGGTGATCGAAGACCCAGACAATCTGCTATGCAGCCAGGAGGCTCTATGTCCCCTGTAACTGGGGCTAATATACCAGGCCCAGTTATAGGGGAAATAGGGTGAACAAAATATATATGAATGTTTGAATGTCAACCTAAAGGTCTTTTATAATCTTATGGGTAGTATGAAGCATAAAATAATTGAAAATCAAATAAATAAAAAATATCAGGTAAAATAAATAAGTAAATAAATAATAATAATTGACAAAAAATGCCACTGTCAATTCAACACCCATAAAAAAACATGTTTAATATTTGAAATATATGTGTTACAGAATGCAGAATACATTTTCAAATATATTTTTGTGGCCTTTTTTGGCCATAAAAAACAAACAAAAAAAAACAAACACTTAGGCTCTGATTCATTAAAACCAGTGATTTTTTTTTCACCAGTCTTGATGACGGGTTTGGTGGAGTCAGACACTCCTGATTTATGGAGAAGCACAGAAGTCTTCATGAATCTGGAGCATCTGACAAGCGGTGTGTGCCTCTATGGCATGCGCTACTTCCAAAATCTTACTATAGAGATGTGAATGCGATTTTTGGCATAGGGAAGCCCATAGCTCATCATGAATTAGATCAACTGAGGTGTATCGCCCCCTGCGTTTCTGCTAGCAGTGACCACCAGGTGGTAGAATTAAGAAGACGTGACTTAATATGACGCTTTCCAACACACATGAAATGATGCATCACTCTTGTGCATTATTTAGGGATCAATTTCTCTATATTGGTCATATTTTAGTTTTGTTGCACATGCAATTGTTTTTTTTTTAGCCTATTAATCTGATGAGGCAGGCATTTTGGGGGTGAAGACCGGCGCAAAGTATCGACCCTGCAGTTTCTCCATTTGTGACCGTCTTCCCGCCTCTGCCTGTTGTATGGAAATATGGCAGGCTACCTCTAAGCTGTCACCTCCATCTGCAAGTCCTCCGTGGGAGTGCTGGGCAAAAACCCCGATGCCCTGGTCCCCGCTCTCACCCAGCAGCAGAGGAGCTATGCAGACAAATGTATCAAGGTGGCTAACTGTCACGCTGGGTGAGGGGAGAGGCACCCTGCAAGTGGACTCCTGGGAATAAGGGAGGCTGAAACGCAAAGAGGGGGGGGTAACCAGGGGCTCCTGCGCTGACCCTGACACTGGGGGGCCCTGTGCTTGCCCTCAAACCACAGGTACCTGTAATGGTTAGGAGGTGTGGCCCGCCAACCTGGCCCTGTCTCTTAGCCAGACCCTAGGACTAAATCCCACCACCCACCAATCCATGGAGGAAAAAACAAACACAAAAATAAACAGCAAAAAGTGGAAAAAAGGAAAAACAACAACTTATCTTGAGAGGGACTCTTCAGAATGTATAGCAACAGTAGTCTGAAGCCACAAAAAGCAAACACAACAACTTATCTTGAGAGGAAATCTTCAGAATATACAGCAACAGTAGTCTGAAGCCACATGCACTCCTGAGCAAGCAACTTCTCCAAGTGAAGAGTATAACCCGCACTGGAGGAGTGTGAGGCCCCCCGTTATAAAGGCCCTTAATTACCAGCTGGACTCCAACGTGGCAAGGAAACAGAAAAAAACCTAAATCAAGCCCTTAAAGGGACAGCATCCATTAACGTCTGGACGATCGCCGGGCCCTTCTGCACCTGGTCCCAGCAGCAGCACCTGAAGGTCCAGACACATCCGTGACATTAAAGGGGGCTTTACATGCAACGACATCGCTAACGAGATATCGTTGGGGTCACGGAATTCGTGACGCACATCCGGTCTCGTTAGCGACGTCGTTGCGTGTGAAACGTACGAACGACCGCTAACAATCAAAATACTCACCTTATCGTTGATCGTTGTCCAGTTGTTCTAATCCCAAATATCGTTGATGGTGCTGGATGTAGGTTGTTCGTCGTTCCTGAGGCAGCACGCATCGCTACGTGTGACACCCCGGGAACGAGGAACAACACCTTTCCTGTGTCCTCCGGCAACGAGGTGGGCGTCACTTTCTTTCGGCTGCTCTCCACCCCTCCGCTTCTATTGGACGGCTGCCGTGTGACGTCGCTGTGACGCCGCACAAACTGCCCCCTTAGAAAGGAGGCGGTTCGCCGACCACAGCGACGTCGCTAGGCAGGTAAGTCCGTGTGACGGGTCCTAGCGATGTTGTGCACCATGGGCAGTGATTTGCCTGTGACGCACAACCGACGGGGGCGGGTGCTTTCACCAGCGACATCACTAGCGATGTTGCTGCGTGTAAAGCAGCCTTAACTGTGTGGTGGAAATGGATGGAGATGAGATGACCCGCATCATTTGGGAGTTCAAAAAACTCTCTGTGCTGTGATCCTGAAGGTTATGTGATCACAACATTTTTAATCAGCTGGTATTTTTTCCTGAATCAGCTTTATTGGCAGCTTTGGTTTTTTTTGTGGCGGCGTTTCCCTAAATTTTCCACTATTGTTGGTGAGTGGCTTCCTAGAAGAAGCCACCCAAAGGATGAACAAGTTACTTCTTTTAACTGCTACAAAGTTTCTGAACTCTAAAGAGGAAGTAGCCAAAGATGGAACATGTGCACAGCAATATCATTTTTACATTGCTGTGCACTGTGCTCATTTTTAGCAGTGGTTTTGTGACCCTTTTTCCGTTGGTTTCTCAGGTGCAATTCGCCTAAAAATGACATCATGTGCACATACCCAAAGGTTCCACATGTTCTGTCTTTTATTACTTCTTTTAAGTGCTTTATAGTTCAGAAACAGTGATTGGGTGAAAAGAAGGGAAATTCTCATTTTTTGATTGGCGTCCACCCAAAAGCCACGATACTAAAATACAGAGATAGGCGCCAGTGGAGCTACTGTAAAAACCTATGACAAAGCCACCAGCAAACCACTTCAAGGAAGAGATGGTGAGCTCCACAACACAGACGTTGTGTGCATATACCTGTCACACTATTACATGTGGCAGGAGCGTTCAGACGACCAATAATGTCTGATACATGGCAAAAATACAACAAAACAACACGACAAGTAAGTTGGAACACTGGGGACACAATAACAATGGTTGTCCCTAGCTCTAGTGAGAGGGCTGGAGGGGACACCTCCTATCCTCACCTGTAGCTGTCCTTACTCTCCTACCCAGGCCTTATATAGTCTCCTCAACTGTTGCTGAACAGGAACCTGAGACAGTGAAAAAAACCTGTAGTTGCCCTGGCTAGTGCATTGACAGGTGGGAGACGCTAGCCCCACCGCTGCACTAAGATGACACAAGAAAAGATAAGACAAACAGGGGACACAGCAACAAAAGGATAAACACTCCTTCACAGGTCCTTCCACCAAGGAGGCCAGAAGACAAATGGATTTGTATAATTAGCAAAGATTGCTGGGAAACCCTGCTACTTAAACACAAAGGGGTGTGGCTATAGAGCAGCTACAGCTGAAAGCCCTGATGGAAAGCTGTTAGTAGCAAAACTGACATTCAGCCCCAAGAGAAATGAAACAAAATTTAAATGTAGAGTCCCAGATGGAAATGGGGGATGTCAACCCTGAACCCGTCACGAGTCTTCAAGAATAGAGAGATGAACCTAAAATTTCTCCAAAATACTCCTCAAAAACTGCTCAATGCTACAGAAAAGGAGCAGAAACACCAAGGTTTCTTTTTAGGCATTTTAAGTTTTTGAGGAAGATTTGTAGAGTTTCCGCACAGTGTTTGATCAGTTTCTGTTCCAAAAACCTCAAAATAACTCTGTGCACACATAGCCTTGGGAAATGTTCAAACGGAGTATCTTGACGTGAATTATGGAGCTGATTCTGATCCAAAATCCACATCATAAAACAAATCAAATACTTGAATTTATGGGAAAACATTCCCATCGTGAGCATGGTTCTTTTTACTTATACTCTTTTTTTCCATGTGGGGGAAAAAAAAAAGCAACATATCAGTTGTTGAATTGATTTTACATGAAAAAGGCTTGACATTTGTACACTGATTTAAGCAGAAAAATGTCCCATGCACAAAACACAAGTAAAAAAATACAGACCATATATGTGATATTTTTTTTTGTATGTGGATTTTTTTCAAGTTACTTTAATTTCTCATATTTTTCTTGATTCTTTTTCATTACGGCACAAGCTATTAATGATTGCAGGTTTTTTTTACTTTTTGGATGATTTTTATGCAGTGTGAGTCTCTAAATAAAGTGCTGATATGATAAGACAGTATTGCATGAAGCTGGCATACAGAATTTACAGAATTTAGAATTAATTAACATTCCTGTGCGGAGCATCATAGATAATCTGCCTACACACATGGATCTCTGTGACATCAAGTCAGTACTTATATCTCCTACACAAACAGGACTGTGAAAAAAAAATATTTGCATGTATGGAGAAAATGCTGTAAAGTAAGAAGCTTTCAAAAAGAGAACTTTTCATAGTTTATATTTATCAATTAACAAAGGGCAAATTTAATGAACAAAAGAGAAATCTAAATTCCATCAATACTTGGTGACCGCCCTTCACCTTCATGAATTCTTTAGGTACTTGTACACAATTTTTACAGCAGGAAGGTTGTTCCAAACATCTTGAAGAACTGATCCCTGATCTTCTGTATATGAGGCTTGTGCGGATTCTTCTGCCTCTTCAGGTGATCCCAGATAGAAAGGATGATGTGATATCAGGCCTCTGCAGGGGCAGGATCATCACCTCCATGACTCTGCAGGGGCAGGATCATCACCTCCATGACTCTGCAGGGGCAGGATCATCACCTCCAGGGCTCTGTGGGGGCCGGATCATCACCTCCAGGGCTCTGCGGAGGCAGGATCATCACGTCCAGGGCTCTGCGGAGGCAGGATCATCACCTCCACAGCTCTATGGGGGCAGGATCATCACATCCAGGGCTCTGTAGGGGCAGGATCATCATCTCTAGGTCTCCTTGTTCTTCTGAATGACATTGGCTGGATGTTTGGGGCACAATAAACTTATAGCTAATCAAACGTCTCCCTGATCATATTCCATTTATCAATTTTGTGTCTTGGATAAATTGGAGTCCTGAAAAAACTTTCAAATGACATTTTTTTTCACCTCATCACTCTGCTGTAGTTAAAAATTATTACCAGGTGAATTCACTTTCCTCCACTCCTGTAATGCTTCTCCGCTGCTGCTCCCAGTGACTAGTTACCGGCTGCAGTGGTGACATCTCTGCAGCTAATCCCTTAACTCATAGGTGATACTGATGCTTATAGCTCAAGCTACTGAGTCCAGTGATTGGCTGGAGCAGTGATCTCTGCAGTAGTTGTGATTAGTGATGAGCGGGCACTACCATGATCGGGTGCTCAGTACTCGTAACTAGTGATGAGTAGGCACTACCATGCTCGGGTGCTCAGTTCTCGTAACTAGTGATGAGCGGGCACTACCATGCTCTGGTGCTCAGTACTCGTAACTAGTGATGAGCGGGCACTACCATGCTCGGGTGCTCTGTACTCGTAACTAGTGATGAGCGGGCACTACCATGCTCTGGTGCTCGGTACTCGTAACTAGTGATGAGTGAGCACTACCATGCTCTGGTGCTCGGTACTCGTAACTAGTGATGAGTGAGCACTACCATGCTCTGGTGCTCTGTACTCGTAACTAGTGATGAGCGAGCACTACCATGCTCTGGTGCTCGGTACTCGTAACTAGTGATGAGTGGGCACTACCATGCTCGGGTGCTCGGTACTCGTAACTAGTGATTAGCGGGCACTTCCATGCTCGGGTGCTTGGTACTCGTAACTAGTGATGAGTGAGCACTACCATGCTCGGGTGCTCTGTACTCATAACTAGTGATGAGCGGGCACTACTATGCTCAGGTGCTCAGGACTCGTAACTAGTGATGAGCCGGTGTCAAGGTCGTGAATTTAGGGAAAACCTGCAAATTGGGTTTTTCAGGGTCACAGAGACGGAGTTAAAATCAATCTACGCAGATGTATGTATGAGGAGCAATAACCAATCAGAGACGTGTCTCTATTCGGGAGAAGCTCAATGGTCTTCTAACTCGTATATTGTAAAACATTCACAGTTATACAATTCAACATTTGACCTTGTGATGGGAACGAGGAGTAAAGATAAAGCCCCAGCTTCACATCCCAGCTGGTGAGAACTAGTGTGTTATGCATACCTCTTTGTATCATTATTCATTTTGGCTTGATTATCTAGTTAATACATTCCTGTATGCATATCTTAGAATCATATTATGGCGTCTTTACGATTGTCATATAGACACACAGATAATTATGCAACGACATCTATACTTTAATTATTTACACACACAGATGATCTTATTTCATTTGGACAAATGACCTATAGCCCAGGCTACCTTCACATGGTCACTTGCATGCTCAGGTGCTCGGTACTAAGAGGTGGACACATCTGTATCCGGGGAACATTTATTTGATTCAGTATCATCTGGATGGATCATTGGATTTTCTGCATCATCAGATGATCGTAGGATATTGTATAAACCTCACTATATAAAGGGTAATATCGCGCTTCACCATAAAGTGATATGGATTTTCTTTTTTCCTTACAGAGATTAAAAGAACTGAAACAAAGAGAATTTGCTCGAAATGTGGCATCAAAGTCCTGGAAGGACGAGAAAAAGCAGGAGAAGGCTCTGAAGCGCCTTCATCAGCTGGCGGAGCTGCGCAAGCAACCAGACTGGTGAGATACAAATTAAGAGGCTTTCAATCTGATGCTGCCGAAAACTTTATAAAACAATATCTCCTGATTGCAATTTTTTTTTCCATTTCTGGATAATTAAGTTATGTTACATGTAATGACTAAGTGACATAACATGATACAGCTGAATATATCACTGCAATTACAGCGGTATTCATGGAGGCTGCACAAAATATACACTACAGTAATAGATGGGATTTATTTAGCCGAGCTCCGGCTCTTAAATATATCTGATGCCAATCTTGGTGCAGTCTGATTTGGAGGGACGTTTAAAGGGAAAGTTCAGAAATGAGCTATTGTTTTAAATCAGGTTTTTATTTATTTTTGCTGTTGCAAAATGTTTCAAGTTTTTTCTTCCATTTTTCATATTACTTTATATAGAAAGAAAAATCAAAGTTTCACATTGACTGCTTAGCCTAGTATTAGACTCCTTGCTATCACCTCCTCCTCCTCCTGTAAAATGACTGATAACATCTCTATATACAGTAGCAAATACAAGATACACCATTCTCAATAGAAGATGTCACAGCTCATCTCCTCCTCCTCTACAATGTCTGATAACACCTCTATATACAGTATATAACACAGGATCCACCATTCACAATAGGTGATGTCACAGCTCACCTCATCCTCCTCCTGTACAATGGCTGATAACATCTCTATATACAGTAGATAACACAGGATCCACCATTCACAATAGGTGATGTCACAGCTCACCTCATCCTCCTCCTGTACAATGACTGATAACATCTCTATATACAGTAGATAACACAGGATCCGCCATTCACAATAGGTGATGTCACAGCTCACCTCCTCCTCCTGTACAATGGCTGATAACACCTCTATATACAGTAGATAACACAGGATCCATCATTCACAATAGGTGATGTTACAGCTCACCTCCTCCTCCTGTACAATGTCTGATAACACCTCTATATACAGTATATAACACAGGATCCACCATTCACAATAGGTGATGTGACATCTCACCTCCTCCTCCTGTACAATGGCTGATAACATCTCTATATACAGTAGATAACACAGGATCGCCATTCACAATAGGTGATGTCACAGCTCACCTTATCCTCCTATACAATGACTGATAACACCTCTAAATATACTACACAACACAAGAACCATCATTCACAATAGATGTCCCAGCTCATGCCTTCCTCCTGTACAATGATATATAACACCTCTATATACAGTAGGTAACAGGAAGCACCATTCACAACAGATTATGTCACAGATCACCTCCTCCTCCTGTACAATGACTGATAACACCTCAATATACAGTAGATAACACAGGATCCACCATTCACAATAGGTGATATCAAAGCTCTCCTCCTCCTGTGCAATGATAGATAACACCTCTATTTACAGTAGATAACACAGGATCCAGCATTCACAATAGGTGATGTCACAGCTCACCTCTTCCTCCTGTACAATGACTGATAACACCTCTATATACAGTAGATACATAGGATCCACTATTCATAACATGTGATGTCACAGCTCACCTCCTCTTCCTTCTGTATAATGACTGATAACACCTCTATACATAGTAGATAACACATGATCCACCATTCTCAACATGATGTCACAGCTCACCTCCTCCCCCTCCTATAGAATGACTGATAACACCTCTCTATACAGTAGAGACATAGGATGCACCATTCACAACATGTGATGTCACAGCTCACCTTTCTCCCCTTTGCTTCACAATGACTTTTGCCCAGACTTGACCATCTCGCAGTCAGTCTATTGCAGTTAATGTACATGTGCATATCACCAATTAGGAATCTAATATTAGGCTTAGTAGAAACAAGTCTACAATATAAAAGCCTTATTTAAACACTCGGTCATTTTTTGGTGACACATTCCCTGAACGTCTCGCGCCCATGTGATTGACAGCCGCCACTACAGCAAGAGAAAACTTCCAACTCTGCCCTATTAACCCTTGTGATATTGCGATCAATAGCAATCATGGCGTCACAAAGGAGGGATTTTTTTAGTCCCGGAACAGAAGACCTGGTGAAAGCAACTGGCAAAGCTAACGGTATAAAGTAAAAGCCTCCAGATCAGCCCCGCGTGTAGAAAGCCTCCTTTACGGCATCCCGGGAGGAAGTGTATATAGTATTTTCCATCCATAGGCTGCAATGCATTAGATAACAAAAATATACAAATAAAAAAGCAAAAAACTTGAAAAAACAAAATCACAAGCATGAGAAATAAAGAATAAACACTAATATTTCTCATACAAAAAAGTTTTGACTACTTAAAAAACATTTAAAACAATAATAAAATTGTGTATTACTAAAGCATCCTAATTGTTCTAAAAAGTACAAAAAAAATCAAAGGGGTTAAAAAATTACCCCCCCCCCGCCAAAAAAAAAACATTGAAAAAAATCTTTGCACTAAAAATTTTGGATGCTAAAAAGGCTAAATGCTGAGTAGTGAAAACACAAACAAAGTGAAAAGATTATTTTTAGTTATTTTTTTTTTATTATTGAATATATCCAGCTCATGTATTCTCATTACCAGTTCTAAACCTATGCCCAGGTGTCAGCTCCGATCCTGGTCCAAAGCAGCTCTATTTCCATAGGTTTAAGGAGAGAACGTTCTGTGTCAGCTGACCTGTGCCGAGTGTAAAGGGGGCTGGCTAACTAGCACTCTTGAAATGCTAAGCCAGCCCCCTTTAAATTTGATGTATCCATAGACTTAGATGTTGAAATGAGCCAGCCCCCTTTATATTTCATGTATCCATAGACTTAGCTGTCGAAATGAGCCAGCCAGCCCCCTTCATATCTGAAGCATCCATAGACTTTGCTGTCGAAATGAGCCAGCCAGCTCCATTCATGAGAGATGAGTTGATAAGCTGATGTGGCGCCCCTGATCTGGTCAGGCACCACTGAGTACTGCACCCATGCTGGGGACAGTACAATACAGGTAATCCAGAAGGCTGACAGGGGTGTGGAACACAGGCGCATAGTGATCAGGCCTCACACATGTACCCATGAGAGGACCCCTGGGGATCCCAGGAGGGGGAAAAGCCTTGACCTTCACTGGAATAGTGGAGGGGGCCAAAAGCCTCCATCTCCTCTCAAGGGGTGTGGTAAGAGAGTCTGGTTGCTAGGTGGCGTAAGCAAGAACAGGAGGAGGAGTGAGCCAGTTCAGTGTAGAGTCCAGGGAGCTCAAGTGAGGAGCAGATCCCTGGAGCTGTGCAATCTGACAGCGTCCGCGCAGTGGCTACAGACGGGGGAGAACGGTCAACTAGGAGTGCTACCTGAAAGCCAGCTTCAGCTAGGGAGTGCAACGGAGTGGGAAGTAAGGAGACTGCTAGAGAGCACCAGGCCCAACCGGGCGGCAGATCCCGAAGCAAGGATAGATCCACCTTTCCCTGCTAAACCTGCCGGTGTGGGGCTCTCAAAGCCCACACCACAACACCACAAAAGCCGCAGCCACGTAACCACAGTGAGGGCCCATAGGTCACAGGAGGCAAGCGGCTGGAGTGGCCTGGTCCGGGGAACAAGCATACGGCGAACGAAGGGGAGAGAGAGGCTGCAGCATCTTCCCTGGGTGACCCCCATAGGGACTAAAAGTCGGGGTCACCCCAAACCACTAAGGGCTAAGGAAGGCGAGTCAGTAGTCACCCTCATAAAGTCAGCCTGAAGGATACCTGGTTCCCACCTGGTTCATCCCAGCTACGCCCGGGCTACTCACCCTGCCATCAAATGTGAGTAAAGCCCTTGAAAGACATTCCTGCCTGTGTGGTTATTCTGCGACTTGTGGTACTACAAACCTACACAGGGCCCTGGGGCTTGCCTCACTCTCAGGAGGCTACTACATCCGACTGCACCCACCATCAGCCCCAGGCGTCCCCTAACCTGCAGTGGCGGTCCCCACTGACCGCAATACTGAGAGTGGCGTCACGATCAAACAAGAAGATTTCCTACCAGTGACGGAGATCCAGCAACGTGGAGTCCCTGAAGGTAATGCACCGACACTGACACTACACCCGTGGGGCTTCACATCTGGCGTCACGAACAGGATAAGGACTAGACCTGTTCAGACAGGTGACCATGTGCCTGGGCGGTCCGCTTGAAAAATTGGAAGCGCCGCCATATTGCCACCATGAAAAGCGCGCTGAAAAACAACAGCAGCCCGCGCTGGGAGAAGTTACCGCCCACGAAGAGGTGTGGCTACCCAGAGATCCCCTGCAGAGTTCTGACCTCGCTGATGAAGAAAGCGGAAGCGTCCAGAGACGGCGGAGCAGAAGAGAAGCCAGCAGCTTGTTAGAGAAAATGGAGTCCAGACGCGGATACCCAGAACCAGGCACTGCTGTCTGGTGGTGCCGAGAGCTTGCCATCTTCTGCGACCGGCTGGAGGCCGGGATTGTGCGACAGCTTAGGGAAGAACGCACGGAGCTCCTGGAGATGGCTGCGGCGGTGCGGACCTACGAGGAGGGAGCCGCGCGACGCATGTCAGACCGAGCGGCGACGACGCAGACCCCGATGCAGCCACAGATGGGTGAGTCGAGTGATGCCCCGGCCAGCACAAGTGCCCCGACCCCTGCTGCCACGCTCGCGGTCCCGGAAGAGGCGCCCGGCGCGGCGCCACCGAACCAGGCCGCAGCCACGCTAGAAGCGGCCCGCCAAGCCCAGGCCGCTGGAGCGATGCCCCGCCTGTCCCGCAGGGCTCCGACCACCACGGCAGTGCTCATCCGTGCTGCAGGTGTGACGCTGACCCAGGCTGCCACCCTGCTAAACCCGGTCCGCCAAGACCCCAACGCAGCGGCGACGCTCGTCCGCGCCGCAAGTGATATGCTGAACCAGGCCGCAGCCCCGCCGGGTGCGGCCCGCCAAGCTCCGATCACTGCAGCGACGCCCGGCTCAGCCTGCACGGACCCCATCGAGGCTGCGACGCCAAGTGAGACCGCGGCTGCAGTGTCCAGTCCGGCCCGCCAGAAACCGGCCGCGACAGAAACGCCAATCCAGGCCGCCGCCATACAGGGCGCGGCCCGCCAAGACCAGGCCGCCGCCATACAGGGCGCGGCCCGCCAAGACCAGGCCGCCGCCATGCCAGGCGCGGCCCGCCAAGACCAGGCCGCCGCCATGCAGGGCGCGGCCCGCCAAGAGATGGCATCATTATTTTCCCCGGCCTGCAAGGCCAGAGCAGACACCGCTCCCCAGTCCAGAGAGGTCCCTGCTAGGAAGACCCTGATAGGAGAGGACCCCGAATACTGGAAGCTGAAGGCTGACCTAGAGGCCCAGTTCCCACAAGAGATGGTGGATCGGTACCTGCTCCCTCCGTATACCCCCAAGGAGATTCAGGCAACCCCTGCAGCCGCGCCAGAGAGTCCACCGCCCAGACCAGCTGAAGAAAGCCCATCCCCAGCACTGCCACCAAAAGAGTGCAGCGAAGAACTAAGGGGGAGAGGAGACCAGGAAGCAGAAGGGCTGACTCCGACGCCAACCGCAGCAGACCCATACCCAGAGCCAGAGATGCTGCCCTATTCTCGCTGGGACGAGGAAGACTTGACACCGTCAGCAGATGAAGATCAACCTAAAGACCTCACCTGGAAGCCCACAGGCATGAACCCAGCCCGCAAGACACGGCGCAGCAGAACAAAGTATCCTCCAACACCACAGTCTCCAGAGCAGAGAGAGGTCACAGCCAGAGACCTGCAGGAGAAAAGATTACTGAGAAGGTCTAGAGTTCAGGTCAGAGGACCCCTTTACAGAGGAGTAGTAGAGGACTTCAATTTGAAAAGCGGATACGGCTTTATTGTAGTAAGAGGAATAAAAGAGGGCATATTTGTGAATCGGAGAGATGTTCAAGCCCACCTGCCCAGAGGACATTCAGGCAGAAATTTGAAAATTGGAGACGCAGTACAGTTCACCTTGCATCAAGGAGAAAGGGGCTACTATGCCTTAGACGTAGCACCAAGTCCCAAAGAAGAAAGACAAGCCAGAGATAAAGAAACAGATACAGAAAAGGAAACAGATGAAGATCTAGAAAGAAAAGACAAAGAGCCTACAGATGAAACTACCTCAGAGGATGACAAGGAGCAAGAAAACAGCAGGTGCCGCAGCCCAATAGGCCAAAGCCCTGGTAAAGAGGAGTAAAGTAAAGAAAGAAGTACCGAAAGTTTGACCAGTTTGACAAGTTGAAAAGTTTGCAACGTTTAAGAAATGCGCCCACAAAAACTATTGTGAGAAATAAACTTTAAGGCTATGAACTTGCTATAGCCACAAACTCTCGCAGTGTAAATAGTTACACCAGTGGCACCACCACCAGGGCCAGCCTGTTTAGGGGCTTGGCTCGTCTGCAACCAGGGGGGCCCGTCCGTAGAAAAGGGCCTTGGCTCACCTGCGATCAGAGAGCACGCCTGTTTATGGGGCCTTGGCTCACCACCACAAAGAGGGTACCTGGTCAGCACCAACTGTGGAGGCCGCCTCTGAATCCTGCCAGAAGAGGCTGACGGCGCGGATCCACCAGGCCAGGTATACCCTGAAACCACCAGCCCATGAAAGCCGCCTCTACATCCTGCCAGAAGTGGCTGAAGTCGCGGCCAACGGGAGAGGAAGATTGGAGGAAAGGTCTGGGGAAGTAGATGGCCCAGATCTGGTTACCAAAAGGACCGGTGACCTGCCTCCTGAGAGGGTTTTGGGTGGGTTAACGGACTTGTGGGTGGAGGGTGGTGATGTCTGATATCTGGTGGTTTTAAAAATGTTTTACATGTTTTAATGTTTTATGCATTTTAAAATGTTGTCTTGCAGCCCGAGGACGTGCTGGTGATAACTAAGGGGGAATGTGGCGCCCCTGATCTGGTCAGGCACCACTGAGTACTGCACCCATGCTGGGGACAGTACAATACAGGTAATCCAGAAGGCTGACAGGGGTGTGGAACACAGGCGCATAGTGATCAGGCCTCACACATGTACCCATGAGAGGACCCCTGGGGATCCCAGGAGGGGGCAAGCCTTCACCTTCACTGGAATAGTGGAGGGGGTAGAGCCTCCATCTCCTCTCAAGGGGTGTGGTAAGAGAGTCTGGTTGCTAGGTGGCGTAGGCAAGAACAGGAGGAGGAGTGAGCCAGTTCAGTGTAGAGTCCAGGGAGCTCAAGTGAGGAGCAGATCCCTGGAGCTGTGCAATCTGACAGCGTCCGCGCAGTGGCTACAGACGGGGGAGAACGGTCAACTAGGAGTGCTACCTGAAAGCCAGCTTCAGCTAGGGAGTGCAACGGAGTGGGAAGTAAGGAGACTGCTAGAGAGCACCAGGCCCAACCGGGCGGCAGATCCCGAAGCAAGGATAGATCCACCTTTCCCTGCTAAACCTGCCGGTGTGGGGCTCTCAAAGCCCACACCACAACACCACAAAAGCCGCAGCCACGTAACCACAGTGAGGGCCCATAGGTCACAGGAGGCAAGCGGCTGGAGTGGCCTGGTCCGGGGAACAAGCATACGGCGAACGAAGGGGAGAGAGAGGCTGCAGCATCTTCCCTGGGTGACCCCCATAGGGACTAAAAGTCGGGGTCACCCCAAACCACTAAGGGCTAAGGAAGGCGAGTCAGTAGTCACCCTCATAAAGTCAGCCTGAAGGATACCTGGTTCCCACCTGGTTCATCCCAGCTACGCCCGGGCTACTCACCCTGCCATCAAATGTGAGTAAAGCCCTTGAAAGACATTCCTGCCTGTGTGGTTATTCTGCGACTTGTGGTACTACAAACCTACACAGGGCCCTGGGGCTTGCCTCACTCTCAGGAGGCTACTACATCCGACTGCACCCACCATCAGCCCCAGGCGTCCCCTAACCTGCAGTGGCGGTCCCCACTGACCGCAATACTGAGAGTGGCGTCACGATCAAACAAGAAGATTTCCTACCAGTGACGGAGATCCAGCAACGTGGAGTCCCTGAAGGTAATGCACCGACACTGACACTACACCCGTGGGGCTTCACACTGAGCTGTCAAAATGAGCCAGCCAGCCCCCTTAACGGCTGATGCGTCTATAGATTTAACTGTCAAAATGAGCCAGCCAGCGCCATTCAGGTTCAAGTGTCGATAGGCTTAACTTTCGTAAGGAACCAACCAGCACCATTCACATCTGAGGCGTTGATAGGTTTAGCTGTCAAAATGAGCCAGACAGCCCTCTTCATGGTTGAAACGTTGATTGGCTAAAGGTGGCTTTACACGCAACGACATCGCTAACGACATGTCTTTGGGGTCACGGAACTTGTGACGCACATCTGGCCTCGTTAGCGACGTCGTTGCGTGTGAAACGCACGAACGACCGCTAATGATCAAAATTACTCACCTAATCGTTGATCGTTGACGCGTCGTTCTAATCCCAAATATCGTTGCTGCTGCAGGTACGATGTTGTTCGTCGTTCCTGCGGCAGCACACATCGCTATGTGTGACACCGCAAGAACGACGAACTACAGCTTACCTGCCTCATCCGGCAACGAGGAAGGAGGGAGGTGGGCGGGATGTTACGGCCGCTCATCTCCGCCCCTCCGCTTCTATTGGGCGGCCGGTTAGTGACGCCGCTGTGACGCCACACGAACCGCCCCTTAGAAAGGAGGTGGTTCGCCGGACACAGTGACGTCGCTAGGCAGGTAAGTCCGTGTGACGGGTGTTAGCAATGTTGTGCACCACGGGCAGCGATTTGCCAGTGACGCACAACCGGGGAGGGGGCGGGTGCTTTCACCAGCGACATCGCTAGCGATGACACTGCGTGTAAAGCAGCCTTTAGCTGTCTAAATGAGCCAGACAGTCCCTTGATGGATGACACGTTGATAGACTTTGTGGTCGAAATGAGCCAACCAGCCCCCTTCATCGCTGATGCGTTGATAGGCTTAAAAGGCACCTGTCACCTGCTCACCTGTGGGACGGTCCGATACGGTTCGGTCCGATGGGAGTTGCTGTTTTCGGGTCCGGAGCTTCCTCCTCTATCCTTGCTGTTCTTGGGTCCTATATCCTTGAGATTGCCGTCCTCCTTGCTGTCCTTACTTGCAGGGCCATCTGATATGGTTCAGTCCGATGGGCGTCGCTGTTCTCGGGTCCGGCGCCTCCTCTATCCTTGCAATCACCATCTTTCTCCTTGCTTCATGTGGATGAAGCATCCTATGTCATCCACACAGGCCGGAATTGTGCTCCTGCTCCTGCGCTCTTTGTTCTACCCGGCAGAGGGCAGAGCAAAGTACTGTATTGTGCAGATGCGGGTGTTCTTTGACCCCAACAGGGCAAAGCTTAATGTACATGCGCAGGAGTGAAATGCTGGCCTGTGTGGTCTCTCCCTTGTGCTTTCTCTCCCCTGTGCTCTCTCTCTCCCTTGTGCTCTCTCTTCTCCCCCTGTGCGGTTTCTCCCCTGTGCTCTTTCTTCTCCCCCTGTGCGGTCTTTCCCCTGTGCTCTCTCTTCTCCTCCTGTGTGGTCTTTCCCCTTGTGCTCTTGTACCGCCCCTGTGCCAGCAGCCGGGCTGCTCGGATCTGGATCTGCACTGTGGCTCGAGGGATTCTTCCAGACCCGGGGGTCGCGCGGACACTTCAAATAAAAGGGGATGTATTTGTACGGGATTTGCTGTAAACTGTCTGTGACGCCACCCACGGTGTGTGGTGAAGTGTGGCACCGCCGCTGCTGTTGTGGGGCACCCGGGGGCGATGGGATAGCAGCTGGATGTTAACCCCTCCGTGGGTAGGGATGGATGCCCCGGGGCCCAGTGTCTCTGTGCTGAGGGTGGTGATTGCAGGGGCCGGCGCACCTGGTCAGACCGGGGAATGTTAGTTTACTCACGAGTAAATAAATCAGACGAGTACAGTGGTAAACCAAGGTGATGGTGGCCGGCCACCGCAGCCAGGTGCATTTGGGTCCCACACCCGGGCTGATGGTCTGTGTTACTTTCCTTTGCACTACTGTGAGTTCTCTTTGGGCTCTCCGGTATGGAACACGGAAGCCCACTCCCAGAACTATGGGTGGGAGCCTTGCCCGCTGACGCTGGCCCTTGGGATCTACCGGGCCCTGGCGGATGCCCTATCCCTCGCGGTGGGCTGTTGTCTGCTTTAGGGACTTTGGTTGGGACAGGACCTGTAATAATCCTGCCCTCAATCGGTTAATTAGCTAGGCCGTTGGTTCCGGTCCTGGCTTCAGGGTCCAAGCACCCCTTCTGTGCATGGTTTCCGGGTCGGTTCTCCGGTGTCGGTACCGGCGGGCTCCAAACTTGTCCCGGTCCACCTCGGATCTCCGGAAGCCATTTTCCCGTTTCCTGTTTGACACGGACCACCGTCCGCCACCTAGCCAGCATGCCGGGGCTCCAACCCCGACGACCTTCCACTCTTGCTTGCACTTGAACTTCCACTCCTCTCCACTCTTAACTCAACTCCACTCAACTCAACTTAACTCAACTCTTCACTGACCCTTTTCCCGCCCCGGGTTCTCCAGACCCCTAGGTGGGCGTTCTCCATCCGCCTGGTCCGGCCTACTGGTGTGCCTGTCCTACCCTGGGGGAGGGAGTGACAAGGATTTTGTCGGCTGTGTGTAACCATTTGTGGGACGGTGTTATGTGGGGGCCTATTCTGTGGGACTACCTGGCTGTGCCAGGGTGTCACACTCTCTCTTCTCCCCCTGCGTGGTCTCTCCCCCTGTGCTCTCTTCTTCCCCTATGCGGTCTCTCCCTCTGTGCTGTCTCTCCCCCATGCTCTCTTTTCTCTCCCTGTGCGGTATCTTCCCTGTGCTCTCTCTTCTCCCCCTGTGCAGTCTCTCCCCTATGCTTTTTCTTCTCCCACTGTGCGGTCTCTCCCCTGTGCTCTCTCTTCTCCCCCTGTCTGGTCTCTCCCCTTGTGCTCTCTCTTCTCCCCCTGTCTGGTCTCTCCCCTTGTGCTCTCTCTTCTCTCCCTGTGTGGTCTCTCCCCTTGTGCTCTCTTCTTCCCCTGTGCATTCTCTTCTCTTCCTGTGTGGTCTCTCCCCCTGTGCTCTCTTCTTCCCCTGTGCGCTCTCTTCTCCTTCTGTGTGGTCTCTCCCCTGTGCTCTCCATTCTCCCCCTGTGCGGTCTCTACCCTGTGCTCTCTCTCTCCCCTGTGCTCCCTGTTTCTCCCCTGTGCTCTCTCTTCTCTCCCCTTGTGCTCTCTCTTCTCTCCCTGTGTGGTCTCTCCCCTTGTGCTCTCTTCTTCCCCTTGTGCTCTCTCTTCTCTTCCTGTGTGGTCTCTCCCTCTGTGCTCTCTTCTTCCCCTGTGTGCTCTCTTTTCCCCCTGTGCGGTCTCTCCCCTGTGCTCTCCATTCTCCCCCTGTGCGGTCTCTACCCTGTGCTCTCTCCCTCCCCTGTGCTCCCTGTTTCTCCCCTGTGCTCTCTCTTCTCTCCCTGTGTGGTCTCTCCCCAGTGCTCTGTCTTCTCCCCCTGTGCGATCTCTCCCCTGTGCGGTCTCTCCTCCATGCTCTCTCTTCTCTTCCACTTTGCGGTCTTTCCTTTGTACTCGCTCACTGTCCCTGTGTGGTCTCTCCTATGTGCTCTCTCTTCTCTTCCACTTTGTGTATCTCCTTTGTGCTCGCTCTCTCTCCCTGTGCGATCTCTCCCCCGTACTCTCTCTTCTCCAACCTGTGCTGTGTGATGACTCCTCACTGCTGAGCTGTGTCCGAGCAATGCAGGAGATCAGTGCTGACCGCAGATGTCAAGTGACATCACTGGTCTCTGCTCCCAGCTTATTACTATTCATAAGCCAGGAGCAGTCAGGACTCTGTGCTCATCACTTAGTGCAGAGAGACAGCGCACGGGAGGAAAGAGCGCAGGGGAAATGAGGGCAGACAGTTACCTGGGCCTCATACATCATAAAGGGCTGGGGACACCATCGGGCAAACAGCTCTGACGGTGTCCCCAACAGTGAGTGAACCCCCCTATTTGTCCAGGGCCCCGCACTTGCCCGGGTGCGCTGGGTGGTGATGCCGGCCCTGATTCAGGTGGATATCATCATGGTCATATGATGGACACGCAGCTGCAGGAATTGTAATAGTAACAGTACAATTATTAGAGGAATTAAAATTTAATATACGACCAGTAATTGTTTAAAATAATAAAAGTTTTTATTTAACAAAAATAATAAATATAATAATATAATAATTATTAAAACAGTACGTAATGCACTGGAACAAGCAGAAAAAAGAGGAAATGATGCAAAGTATGTGGGAATATTGCACAACTTTGCAGAAAGTAGCCTTTCCCTGAAATGTTTTGCCCCTTTAAAAGGAAAGATATTTAACTGATAATAATGTAGGAGTAGGATACTTCCATATGGTGTGATGTGAACCATCGTCTCTAAATATATTCCGCTATAATGTAATTACTCTTATAATGAAGTAATCAGTAACCAGGGAGGAAGAGAACAATATTGAGAAATAGGAAATAATCATTGAGCAACTTCTCCTGAGGGGGAGGATCGTGATGTGACCCCTCCGACACCATTAATTATAGCTAAGGTGGATGCCAGATGTTCTTGTAAAGCTGTTTCTTCTTTTCTCAGTAAGAAACTATAGACATGCTATGATGGCTTAGACATGTAAGGAGACCTATACACAGTGGTGTAAATAGTGTCCAATGGGCCCCAATGCAAAGTGTTAGCGCCCCCCCCCCCACACACACATGTTGGTCAGATGTATGGCGCATTGTCGCATTCTAAATCCTATAAAAACATATGAGTTTCCCCCCTCCCCCTTAATTGTGTAGTACTGACCCCCATTCTGTGCTTACGGCCCCCATACTGGGCCACTTCCTGGTAAATATGTCCCCAATCCTGGTGTATGACCTCATCATGGCTATATCCTGGTTTATATGTCCCCATCATGGCCCCATCCTGGTATATATGTCCCCATCATGGCTCATCCTAGTATATATGGCTTCATCCAAGTATATATGTCTCCATTATGGCCCCATCTGAGTATATGCCCCTATCATGGCCAGATAATGGGGTATGACCCCATCATAGCCCCATCCTGGTATATATGACCCCATAATGGCCCCATCCTGGTATATATGTCCCCATCCTGGTATAGATGTCCCCTTTATGACCCCATCCTCGTATAGATGTACCCATAATGGCCCCATCCTGATATATATGGCCCACCATCCTGGTTTACATGTCCCCATAATGGCCATATCCTGGTATACATGTCCCCATAATGGCCCCACTCTGGTATACATGTCCCCATAATGGCCCCACTCTGGTATACATGTCCCCATAATGACCCCACTCTCCTATACATGTCCCCATAATGGCCCCACTCTGGTATACATGTCCCCAGGGCTGTATTTTGCCTTCATGCTGCCCTAGGCACTTTAAGTGGTCGCGCCCCTTAGTGACAACGTAACACTGAGTTTTCGCACACGACATCTGTTTAAGGCAGATCTACTCTGTAAAACACTTGAAAAAGTATCAATGAGAAATGAAGGGCACTAACCCCCCCCCCAATGGGGATCACCACAGGCACATCAAAACATAGCATGAGTATAAAATATTCCCACCAAACCGTCCCCACTTATATACTGTGACTGTCACACTGCCCCTAATAAACTACACACTGCCCTCCCTTATAAATTATACCCACCACACCTTCCTCAATTATGAAATATGATCTGCACATTGACCTCACATCATGCTGCCCCCTCCTCACAATGTCCCATGCTTGCTGCTGCCCCCTCCTCCCAATGTCCCATGCATGCTGCCCCTTCCTCACAATGTCCCATGCATGCTGCCCCCTCCTCACAATGTCCCATGCATGCTGCCCCCTCCTCCCAATGTCCCATGCATGCTGCCCCTTCCTCACAATGTCCCATGCATGCTGCCCCCTCCTCACAATGTCCCATGCATGCTGCTCCCTCCTCCCAATGTCCCATGCATGCTGCCCCTTCCTCACAGTGTCCCATGCATGCTGCCCCCTCCTCACAATGTCCCATGCATGCTGCCCCCTCCTCACAGTGTCCCATGCATGCTGCCCCCTCCTCACAATGTCTCATGCATGCTGCCCCCTCCTCACAATGTCCCATGCATTCTGCCCCCTCCTCCCAATGTCCCATGCATGCTGCCCCCTCCTCACAGTGTCCCATGCATGCTGCTCCCTCCTCACAATGTCCCATGCATGCTGCCCCCTCTTCACAATGTCCCATGCATGCTGCCCCCTCCTCACAGTGTCCCATGCATGCTGCCCCCTCCTCACAATGTCCCATGCATGCTGTCCCCCCCTCACAATGTCTCATGCATGTTGCCCCTCCTCCCAATGTCCCATGCATGCTGCTCCTTCCTCACAGTTTCCCATGCATGCTGCCCCCTCCTCACAATGTCCCATGCATGCTGCCCCCCTCCTCACAATGTCCCATGCGTGCTGCCCCCTCCTCACAATGTCCCATGCGTGCTTCCCCATCCTCACAATGTCCCATGCATGCTGCCCCCTCCTCACAATGTCCCATGCATGCTTCCCCCTCCTCACAATGTCCCATGCATGCTTCCCCGTCCTCACAATGTCCCATGCATGCTGCCCCCTCCTCACAATGTCCCATGCATGCTGCTCCCTCCTCAGTTTCCCATGCATGCTGTTCCCTCCTCACAATGTCCCATGCATGCTGCTCCCTCCTCACAATGTTCCATGCATGCTGCTCCCTCCTCACAATGTCCCATGCATGCCGCTCCCTGTTCACAATGTCCCATGCATGCTGCCCCCTCCTCACAATGTCCCATGCATGCTGCTCCCTCCTCACAGTTTCCCATGCATGCTGCTCCCTCCTCACAGTTTCCCATGCATGCTGCTCCCTCCTCACAATGTCCCATGCATGCTGCCCCCTCCTCACAATGTCCCATGCATGCTGCCCCCTCCTCACAATGTCCCATGCATGCTTCCCCCTCCTCACAGTGTCCCATGCATGCTGCTCCCTCCTCACAATGTCCCATGCATGCTGCCCCCTCCTCACAATGTCCCATGCATGCTGCCCCCTCCTCACAATGTCCCATGCATGCTGCTCCCTCCTCACAATGTCCCATGCATGCTGTCCCCCCTCACAATGTCCCATGCATGTTGCCCCTCCTCCCAATGTCCCATGCATGCTGCTCCCTCCTCACAGTTTCCCATGCATGCTGCCCCCTCCTCACAATGTCCCATGCATGCTGCCCCCTCCTCACAATGTCCCATGTGTGCTGCCCCCTCCTCACAATGTCCCATGCGTGCTGCCCCCTCCTCACAATGTCCCATGCATGCTGCCCCCTCCTCACAATGTCCCATGCATGCTTCCCCCTCCTCACAATGTCCCATGCATGCTTCGCCGTCCTCACAATGTCCCATGCATGCTTCCCCCTCCTCACAGTGTCCCATGCATGCTTCCCCCTCCTCACAATGTCCCATGCATGCTTCCCCCTCCTCACAATGTCCCATGCATGCTGCCCCCTCCTCACAGTGTCCCATGCATGCTGCCCCCTCCTCACAGTGTCCCATGCATGCTGCTCCCTCCTCACAGTTTCTCATGCATGCTGTTCCCTCCTCACAATGTCCCATGCATGCTGCCCCTCTCCATGAGCTCCTAATGCTGCCTTCCTCTTTTTCATAATGACCCCTCCATGCTGCCCCACTCATCCTAAGACCACCACACTAATGCTTATGCTGAGACACCCCTCCCACACACACACACACACACACACACACACACTACCCCACTCTTGATATTGACTCCCCTACATTGCTCCACTCCATACTGAGCCCACACATGCTGCCCCTTCTCCATAATGAGCTCCCAATGCTGTTCCCCTCTCATTCTGAGTCCTTACACTCCCCCGCCATCGATTTTGTCATTGCACTATCCCTCAACCCTTGTCCTCTGTCTCTAGGATTGGCCCCTCTCTCCCATTCCCCAAGCAGCAGCCGCTCTCCCCCCGCCTTCACCAGCAGCCTCTCCCCCAGCATCAGCCTCTCTCCCTTCAGCCCCCCCAGCTTCAGCCTCTCTCCCCCCAGCCTCCCCCAGCTTCAGCCTCTCTCCCCCAGCTTCCCCCAGCATCAGCCTCTCTCCCCCAGCTTCACCCAGCATCAGCCTCTCTCCCCCAGCTTCCCCCAGCATCAGCCTCTCTCCTCCCAGCCTCCCCCAGCATCAGCCTCCCTCAGCATCAGCCTCCCTCCTCCCAGCCTCCCTCCTCCCAGCCTCCCCCCTCCCAGCCTCCCCCATCATCAGCCCCCCCCAGCATCAGCCTCCCTCCTCCCAGCCTCCCCCAGCATCAGCCTCCCTCAGCATCAGCCTCCCTCCTCCCAGCCTCCCCCAGTATCAGCCTCCGCCAGCATCAGCCTCCCCCCTCCTAGCCTCCCCCAGCATCAGCCTCTCTCCTCCCAGTCTCCCCCAGCATCAGCCTCCCTCAGCATCAGCCTCTCTCCTCCGAGCCTCCCGAAGCATTAGCCTCTCCCAGCATCAGCCTCCCTCAGCATCAGCCTCCCTCCTCCCAGCCTCCCCCAGCATCAGCCTCTCTCCTCCCAGCCTCCCCCCTCCCAGCCTCCCTCAGCATCAGCCTCCCACCTCCCAGCATCAGCCTCCCTCCTCCCAGCCTCCCCCAGCATCATCCTCCCCCAGCACCAGCCTCCCCCAGCATCAGCCTCCCTCAGCGTCAGCCTCCCTCATCCCAGCCTCCCCCTCTCTCCTCCCAGCCTCCCCCAGCATCAGCTTCCCTCAGCATCAGCCTATCTCCTCCCAGCCTCCCCCAGCATCAGCCTCCCTCAGCATCAGCCTCCCTCCTCCCAGCCTCCCCCAGCATCAGCCTCCCCCAGCATCAGCCTCTCTCCTCCCAGCCTCCCCCAGCATCAGCCTCTCTCCTCCCAGCCTCCCCCACCATCAGCCTCCCTCAGCATCAGCCTCCCTCCTCCCAGCCTCCACCAGCGTCAGCCTCCCCCCATCCCAGCCTTCCGCAAACATCAGCCTCCCCCAGCATCATACTCTCTCCTCCCAGCCTCCCCCAGTATCAGCTTCCCTTCCCCCAAGTCTCCCCCAGTATCAGCCTCTCTCCTCCCACCCCATACGCAGATCTCCAGTCTGCATTAGAGACACCCCCACGCTCCTTATGAATCTTCAGCTCTGCGAGCACTTACCTGCTCCAGGGCCCGCCGTCATCTTCCTGGCTCACGTGAGTATCCTCTTCTGACACTGGCTTCCATCGCGGCATCCTGCTGTGAGCTCTGCATGTGAAATCCATACAGCAATGGACGCAGCACAGAGGAAGGAGCTGATTGGCGCGCCTGTGACCCCGGAAGTGCAGGCGCCGGCAGTTCCGGGGTCAATCAGCTCTCTGTGCCCGGCCGCTGCAGTTTGTCTGCATTCGTGTCTTAATTGACGTGGATACAAATAAATAAAGTGCGCCTCTCCCCCCTCCCCCCTCCAAAAATACAGTGGATTTAATGAATGTGTAAAAAAAAAAAATTTTTTTTTTTTTTTTTACTGCTAGAAGGTGCCGCCCCCTGCATCCTGCCGCCCTAGGCACGGGACCACGGGTGCCTAATGGTAAATACGGCCCTGCATGTCCCCATAATGGCCCCATTTTGGTATACATGTCCCCATAAAGGCCCCAGCCTGGTTTATGTCCCCATCCTGGCCGCATCCTGGTGCATATTCTCTGCTCCCCACACCCTGGCTTATGGACATGGGGAGCAGGGAATATTCATAGGCCTAATCAGTGGCTGGCATATTGCAGCGCAGGGACCCAACGAGTCTCTGTGCTGCAATGTCTTTTAGCTGAATGCGCACCCTCGGATGCACATCCAGCTCAAACAGGCGCTGGGGCTGGCGGGCCCTCTGTACCCCTGGGTCCAGTTGCGGTCACAGTCACTGCGACCACGATCGTTATGCCCGTGGGGATACAGCACCATAAAGAAAACCTTTCAGCACACTTTTATGGAAGAAGTGGTATCACTGCCTAGGCTCTTGTCCCTCTCAAAAAAAAAAGACACCTATTTTGTGTCATGAGAATCTAGTGCAGAGACTTATGCAAATCAGGCTGGAAATGCAATGAGGGTGTGTGAACGTCCGTCTTAGTGCACTGACACACCCACAGTGCACTGATCTGCATATGGCTTCTACACTAGAGTTCTCATGACTGGCACATCGGAACGCCACAAAATAGGTAGTATTCTTGGGGGGGGACAAGAGCCTATGGCACATCTAGTTTCTACAAAACTTCAGTCATCATCCAGTTACTGCACCCTTGCACTGACTGACAGTTGACTCAATACTATCTATCACTGTATCAGTACAGAGCAGGCTATCAGTCAGTGCCAGGACACAGATAGTGCTGCTTAATATACACTGAGCAATGACTGAAATCACACTGGCACCACCCCTATGACTGAAAGCCGGAGGCTGCCGGGAGGAATAAAGTTTATTTATTCCAAGGCTTTCAGTACGGCTTTAGAATGCTATTAACTAATACAGGTACTCTACTGTCTAAAAATCAGTCCCACGCGCCTGCAGGTTTTTTTTCCACCCCTGGAGTGGTATCAATAATCAGTGTTCCCTGCCTGTAGTAAAATACTTACCAGTCTTGCTCCATCTTGTGACTGCATCTCCTGAAATTACAGCCCTCAATGTAAGTCTATGAGAGCCTCATTCTGGCCATCTTAGACTTAGGCTGGCTTTACACGCTGCGACATCGCTAGCATTTGCTGGCGATGTCGAGCGCGATAGCACCCGCCCCCATCGTACGGGTGATATATGGTGATCGCTGCCATAGCAAACATTATCACTACGGCAGCGTCACACGTACTTACCTGCCTAGCGACATCTCTGTGACCGGCGAACCGCCTCCTTTCTAAAGGCGTGGTTTGTTCGGCGTCACAGCGATGTCACTAAGTGTCCTGCCAATCAAAGCGGAGGGACGGAGATGAGCGGGACGAACACGTCGCCCACCTCCTTCCTTCCTCATTGCTGATGGGATGCAGGTAAGGAGAGGTTCCTCGCTCCTGCGGTGTCACACATAGCGATGTGTGCTGCCGCAGGAACTACGAACAACCTCGTACCTGCAGCAGCAACGATAATCTAGATTAGGGCGGCATGTCACCGATTAGCGATTTTGAACGTTTTTGCGACAATTCAAAATCGCTAATATGTGTCACATGCAACGACATCACTAACACGGCCGGATGTGCGTCACAAATTCCGTCACCCCAACAACATCGCTTTAGCGATGTCGTAGCGTGTAACGCCACCCTTAGGCGGGCTTTACACGTTGCGACATCGCTACCGATATATCGTCGGGGTCACGTCGTTAGTGACGCACATCCGGTGCCAGTAGCGACATTGCAACGTGTAAATCCTAGGTGCGACGATGAACGAGCGCAAAAGTGTAAAAAAAATCGCTGATCTGTGTCACGCCGTTCATTTCCATAATGTCGTTACTGCTGCAGATACGATGTTGTTTGTCGTTCCTGCAGCACCACACATCGCTGTGTGTGACACCGCAGGAACGACAAACATCTCCTTACCTGCGTCCACCAGCAATGCGGAAGGAAGGAGGTGGGCGGCATGTTCCGGCCGCTCATCTTCGCCCCTCCTTTTCTATTGGGCGGCGGTTCAGTGACGCTGCTGTGACATCGCTGTGACACTGAACGAACCGCCCCCTTAGAAAGGAAGCGGTTTGCCGGTCACAGCGACGTCGCCGACCAGGTATGTGCGTGGGAAGCTGCCGTAGCGATTATGTTCGCTACGGCAGCAAGCACCAGATATCGCATGTTCGATGGAGGCGGGTGCTATCGCTCTTGACATCACTAGCAATTGCTAGCGATGTCGCAACGTGTAAAGCCTGCCTTAGATACAGAAATAACTTCCGATCTGCCAAATAAGCACTGGTGCAATCTGGAAGTCACAACTGGTAGAGAAGACCAGAGCGGTGCCTAGAACAGAATAAGATGGCGACCGGTAAGTATTCTACTAAACACAGGGAAACTTCATTAGTGATACCACTCAAACCGTGAAATAAAAGAAAATACTGCAGTGGTGCTCTAAAGGAAAAAAACAATAACTAGATGGAAGGTTTTACATGGCTTAAAGGGGCTGTCCGGTGAAAACAAGTTATCAGCTATCCTCAGCATAGGTGGTAACTTACTAATCATAGGGTTAGACCACTGTGACTTGCATCGATCTGCAGAACGGGGCACTGTAATAGTGGTTATATTGGATCAGTAGTGCACGTGCTTGACCGACACTCCATTGACTACCCCATGGGATGGCCAAGCTTGGCACTCAGCTTCTTCCGGTAGCCTCACAGAGAATGAATGGAGCGGCGGTCGGGCGTCTGTACTGCCTGCCACTCTGTTTGTGAAAAGGCTAAAAGTGCCCCATCAGGGACAAAAGTTCCCCTTTCTGGCAACCAGTGCATTCCCCAACAGTCGGACCCCCATTAATGAAGAAGTTATTATTCTTTGGATAGGTGATCACTTGATCGCACCAGATTCTATCAAATTAAGTGCCACTAATACAGCAAGAACCAATGACCAACTGAGTGCCTTGACAATTACATAAGGTCTCTTTAGGGAGTATGGAACCTCCATATTTTACCATTACTGCAAGAAATATTGAGCCATGATATGGTGACGTCTGTATTATTGTATAGACACAGGTCTGGGGCAAAAATGGTATAAGACTATGTGCACACATGGTATTTTTTTTTTCTGGTTTTTTTTTCATGTGTTTTTACTTGCTTATTTTAATCAATAAAAGTAAGGAAAAAGCCTCCCAGCAAAGTCTATGAGAATCGTGACTTGCTGTGCACATGCTGCTTCTTTTTTCCTTGCAGATTTTGTTGCAGCATGTCAATTGTTTCTCCGATTCTATAATCTCCTGCAATGCTTTATCACTACAGGGGATTATAGCGCAGCACTTTGCCTCGCACATCATGTATAGAGCATGGTGTGTGAGGCTCTCCATAGCTCAGTAACCTGGGGTCATCATGGGAATGACTCAGGGTTTCTATGGCAGCTGTAGGGTCCCTGTGATCACAGTACAGGGACACGATGACCAGGATGAAGTAAGCGATTCCTCTCCCTGCCTCCTGAATGCTGTGATCGCACTGATTGCAGCATTCAGGAGGTTAAACAGTGAGAGCCGGGTCCTGGCTGTAAGATCGGTCAGAGACCCTAAATGTACAGCGCTTGAACCTTATTTCTAAAAAAAAGCACTAAAAATGTAAATAAAAAAGTGCAAACGCAATAAAAATATCCACATTTTTTCAACTGCTTTTTTCCTGCCTAATATGTGCGAACTAGAAAGTGTCTTTTTCTTAAGAAAAAAACGAACCCTCTGAAAGAATCCCTCACCCGCGGTAAAACCACACCTGCATTTTTGCCGCAATTTGCCGTGGTTTGCCACGGATTTACCGCGGATTTTCCACAAGTTGGTCCCCGCGGTTTTTTACCATTATCTATGGCAAAAATCACAGGTACCTGCGGAAAAGAAGTGCCATGCTCATTAATTCTGCAGCGGAAAATCCGCATTTTTTCAAACCCTTAGGATTTGCTGGGGAAGAACTGCAGCAATGTTAGACACATTTTCTGCAGCAATTCCGCGGCAAATCCGCGGCAAAATCCGCTGTAAATCCACAGCGTGCACACAGGGCCAAAACATGCTTTATTTGCAGAAAAGAAGCACACAAAAAAGCAACGTGTGCACATAGCCTTAACCTAATTGTTTGTAAAAATAATAATAAGTTTTATTTCCATAGCGCCAACATATTCCGTAAAAGTAAAAAGAAAATGTAAACATTTCAGGACAATATGAGACTTATTATACTTTATATTTATACACTTGGATGTTTTGTTGGAAACCTTTCCATTAATTTTGTATTTATTTTTTTGTCTTTTTTAGCGTTACCGAAGAGGTTCCTCTATTTAAAGCGCCCAGATTAGAAGCACCCAAGGAAGATCTCTTTCCTGAAAAGGATGAGAAAATTGCAAATCTGAGATGTGCCGTCATGTGCAGTTCGGAAACCGTCACCAGCAGCCACGGTACTGAAGAGAAGAAACCCCATATTATATTTGACGGAGAGGTGCTGAAAGATAGCGGCTGCTGCTTTGTTGAAAAGCAGAACCAGGTACAGGTTCCCCTCTCGAATGGCAGCAGCGTCAACAATAGAGCCGGCGTCTCGTTCTGCTTCTCAAAGAAGGCATTACTAAAGCTGGATTCTTCGGCATCGGTTTTCAATGAGAGCCTGGATGAAGTAAATGAATACAACCAATTTCTCCACCATAAAGCAAAGCAAATGTCTGTAAGCTTTCGACACTATGCACACCTAAATGAAAGCGCAGCGGAAACCAGCGTGTTGTCTCAACCGGATGAAACAGACTCGTCCCTGCCAGACAACGTGCCTGCAAATGCGGAGACATTTAAGGATGACAGAAGCAGTCAGGAAAGCTCAAAGGAACAAAGCGAAATTGCCCAATCAAACGTAACAGCGAATATGCATTCTCCAGACACTTGTTGTACAGATCAACCGAGTCAAAAAGAAGTAAATGTTCCTTCGGAGACCGAGCCAACTTCCGAGACTTCAACAGAATCCCATTGCCAAATGCAGATCGGCGTACAAGAGACTTGTTCCAGCAAGCACACTGTTGCAGATGCAATATTAATTGAGCATTTTTCCAATTTACTTTCACAAAAACAAGCCGAGGATGAGTCTAGCTGCAAGTCAAAAGAAGGAAATTGCGAGGCATCTAATGATCTTCAAGAAAACCCACGTGAATTCCCAGCCCCAGGGCACTCATTAGGTGAATCTGTAAATACCCATACTCCAACCAAAGCACTATCTTTTCTTAGTGTTTTGAGCAAAGATGGCAATACCATTCTCCAGTGGCCAACCGAACTCGTCCTGTTTACAAAAACACAGCCTTCGATATCTTACGCCTGCAACCCATTATATTTTGATTTTAAAGGTTCTCCTAAAAATAAGATGAGAAAGCCAAATGATAAAGAAACCGGAAAATGCAAGGATATGGATCAATGTAGTCAGAGCTATGCAGAAAGGATCTCAGGTTTTAATGTAGAGAAAGTGGTGGAAAATGGACTGGATAGTCCATCTTCAGATCCAAAGAGGAGTGTGAACGTAGAAGACTTAGCAGAAAAAGACATGGAAAATTCTGATAATTACCAAACATTCACAAGAGCCAAGAATACTAATGGTTATGAAAATGAACCTCAACTTTCAACCTACGTTAGTCATTCTCGGAAATATTTTATTAGGGAAAGTTGCCATTCAAGAAAGCGGAAAAGGTCTTCCCATGGTCAATCAGATCTTTGCATGGTTAAAGAAAATGTACACACTAAGGAAAAAAGGAAAGGAAGAAAATATCTACACCATGATAGTCTCCGAAAGGACAAACTGCATGACACCAAAATGTCTTCGGAGAGTCGCCAAGAAGATATTGTTTCATGCGAAAATGGTGATGGTTTGAAGGACTCTGACAGTGATTCAAATTCTGATGTATCCCATAAAACATCTTCATCACAGTTGTCCTATTCTAGTTCTTCCTTGAGCAGTAGTTCATCTTGCAGATATAAGGAACATCTCAGTTGGACATCCACTCAAGAGGTCTCTTTGAATGGAGATAGTTGGAGACCAGGAAAGCACAAAAATGATATTTTGTCTGAAAGTAACTACATTAATGGGGATACAAAGTTGAATTGCAAATGCAGACATCATAAGCACAACACATATAGTGAGATATCGAGGAACGACTGTTTAGAGAATTTGGTTTGCCCCAAACATGCGAGGAACAAACATCGGAAAAAACAAAATGATGTAGAAGTAGAACCTATAGATGAAAATTTTGAGGGTAATATTGAGCTTGAGGAGTCAAAGCATTATGACTTTTGTGCTTCCCCTGAAGAAATTATTGATCTCCCAAATCCCCCTAGAAGTCCAGTTAATGCAAAAGGTTCTGAAACCAGTGACACAAAAGACTTTCTTCAGTGTCATGTCCAAGATGTCACACCTATTTTAGTAGACTGTCAAAATAGTACTTCTAAAAATATAGTAGAACCTGAAAAAAACAATGAGCAAGAACTATTGGCTTCAGAGAGAATATTGGGGTCGAAACAAAACGTTAGAGAGATCAACAGAACCATGGAATATGATACTGACTTTGGTAATCTCTCGGAAAGTCCTTCTTCTGTAAAGTGTAACACTTTAGCATATGGAATGGTAGAGGCGAAAGTGCATGACCAAGCAAAATCTAGTAGCAACAATTTAGATCTTTGTAGTAAGAACCACGTGATAGACAATGGTCTACACAATAGGTCGGAAGGCTGTGACGTCACAGTGATGACCAATTGTGATACCAGTATTTTGGATAATGTTATTCACATAAATACAGAAAATAGAACTGAAGTTGAAAGACAATTAATTTGTGAAGAACAACCAATTATGCAAAGCCCTGACCCAGTTCACCTTAACTTCTCATGTCCGTTGCCCTCTCTCAGACACCCCGGTGGAATCGATTCACCAGAGACCAAAGAAGAACCATTGAGATTGGGTCGGCACGATGTAAATACAAAACTGAGTCTTGTGGATGGAAATCTAAAATGTTTTTATGACTGTACTATGCAGGATTATAGGAAAATGGACAATTGGTTGCATCATAAATCATCTGGTCCCCCTATAGCACAACAACCAGTTACATTTTCACCAGATGAGGTCGATAAGTATAAAATATTGCAAATGCAGGCGCAACAGCATATGCAGAAACAGCTGTTGACGAAGCATTTTAAAGCTTTGCCAACAAATGGCTCAGCTGTCTTCTCAACCGCACAAACCATTCAGCCTGTTTCCATCCAACATCATCCCTCCATCACCACCATCCACCATGCACTGATGCAGCGATATGCCGTCACCGCTTCCATGCACTCCCATGTCAACCATTTTCCATTGCCTCATCTCAATCACTTCCCCCAGTCTCAGTTTTCCCCCATTTCCCTTTCCTCATCGTTAACACCGACCCTTTTTCCAACCCCACCGCCAATCATTGGGCATGCACTGGCGCACCCTCTACACTTAGTTTCTGCGGCAGCCATTCACCCTCCACATTTGACCATTCAAGCCATACCTCATGCAACCCTCATACCAACTCTCTTTACTCCACACCCCAACACAGGTATGCCCCCCACACTTCAATTACACCCATTAATCCATCCATTATTCCAAGGGCAGGAATTTCACCACCATTCTGGATCCGGTCACCTTCATTAATATTTGCTAGAATGAAATGTACTGACATACTAGAGGACATGAAATTTAGATTTTCTTTGTTTATTTTTCTTTTTTTTATTATTATTCTTATTATTATTATTTTTTCTCTCTTCTATTTTTTGATACATTTTAGTTGATTTCTTGGAAGATTAGTTTCATGATTTTAAGAATCTATGTTTATTGTAAACCTCGATTGTTCATTTGATACAGTACGGTACATGATGTGAATTTATTATGCCGAAAATGCAATTATTTTTAATAAAATAAAAAAGAACCTGTTTACAGACTCTGTAAAATATTTCTTGGTTCAATTTTTACTTTACCACATTTATCCTCAATTTTTACTTTTCACACAGATAGGATCAATAATATTTTATGCTACTATTTATTATTATTTTGAATTTTCAATGTTATACAGTAATGCAAATAGGAAACAGACTGCAGCCTCATACCCCTCCTCCCTCTCCTCTGTAGCTACAGTGACTGGAGCTAGCTCTGATTGCTGCTGTTAAACCATTAACAGTTCTGCTCAAAATAATTCCACTGTGTGTAAAAACATGCGTTAAGCCCAAAATCTTTATAATAGCTTTTATTTCCGTGCATTGGGAACGGTACACACTTTTTTCCAAATCAAAACATGTAGATAAATTTATATCATTTTTAACTACGTTATAGAAAATATATAAAAGATGACCATTGGGTTGTTCCAAAAAAAATATCAGTGTCTGCATTTGTCAACATACTCAAAATCTGTCCTCTTTTTGTTTAGGTTTTCGCATTCCTGTGAACCCCTGACCTAATATTTAGTTGTATAACCACAATTTTTTAGAATTGCTTCACATCTATGTTGCCCGGAGTCACCACCTTCTGGCCCCTGTAACCTGTTATTCCAGCCCAGGATGCTGTGACTACATCCCACAATTTATTTGCTTGGCTTTGCCTCAGAAACGGTATTTTTTTTGTCACCCCTCAACGGTTCTATTACATTAAGGTCCGAAGCTTGGGCTGGACACCCCATAACCTCAATTTTGTTGGACTGGAACCAAGATTTTGCTCATTTTCTGGTGTGTTTAGGGTTATTGTCTTGTTGAAACTGCCATTTCAAGGGAATTTCCTCTTCAGCATAAGCCAACATGACCTCTTCAAGTATTTGGATATATGCAAACTGGTCCATGATCCCCGGTATGTGGTAAATAGGCTGGCACCATAGTAAGAGAAACATGATGGTTCCTCTACCGTGTTTCACGGTCTTCAGAGTGGACTTTGACTTGAATTCAGAGTTTGGGGTCAACTGAGGAACAGTTGTCTTGGACCCAATTTTACTTTCATTGGTCCACAAAATGTTTCTCCATTTCTCTTTAGGCCAGTTAATGTGTTTTTTTGGCAAATTATACATGTTTTTTAACAGTGGGACTTTACGGGGACTTCTTGCTAATAGATTAGCTTCACACCGGCGTCTTCTAGCTGTCCCAGTCCTCACAGGTAACTTGAGACATCTTTGATCCTCCTGGAGCTGATCATTGGCAGAACCATTGCCATTCTGGCTATTCTTCCATCCATTCGAATGGTCGTCTTCCATTTTTTCCACATTTTTCCATTTTAAACCATTGAAGTTATAAGTTTTACCCTCTCCAATCAACTTTTTAATCAAAGTACGCTGTTCTTCACAACAATGTCTCGAACGACCCATATTTCTCAGGTTTTCAAGGAGAAATGCATGTCCAACAGGTGCCAGGTTCACCTGTGGTATTGCAGTATATTGAACAAGGAATCAAACGGTGCCCTAAAGCAACAAAAAAATAAATAAAAAATGTTTTTAAAAATCTATAATAAATTATAAACATTTGAATCACTTTCTTTTATCATTAAAAAATACAGATAATAAAAAAATCAAAAAACAATATTTGTTATTACCATATTTATAATAGTTCAATATATCAAAAAATAAAAATGAAATACTACATATAGTAAATGTATAAAGAGAAGAAAAAAAACACCAGAATTTTTTGGGGGTCATAGCACCTCCTTAGAAAAATATAATAAAAAAACCCCCATCAAACTGTCTTATAAAAGCAAAAATAGTATCAATCAAAATGTCGCCACACACAAAAAAACAAGCCATCTTAGAGGTTCAGTGACTGAGATATAAAATAACGTTATGGACGGTTCTCAGAAAGCATCAACACTTTTACAACTTTTAAATTTTTTTTGGCCACTAAAGTGTAAAGAAAAACTATAAATGTTTTACTCAATTTAGACTTTTCACATTTTTCATTATATTATATGGTAAAATAGAAAGTTATAGCTCTTGGAAGAATGTAAGGAGAAAAAAAGTCCCAAAATGAAAAATTGCTGGTCATGAAGGAGTGGAGGGGGGAGTCCGTCTGATGACGCCTCCACTTATCCTTGGAAAAAGATTTCCCATGTCCTCATATATGGCTAGTTTTTCGTTTTAGAGAATAATGGACTCTGACTAGAGATGAGCTGATCGTTTTGTGCAACCTTGTGGTCTACAGTCCAAATCAATGCTCTCTGGCCAATGACTGGAGCTGCATGGACTTCCTGAGCTTCTGGGTTCTTTGGTGCGGTATTGGATTTGCCGGCCTGGCATGACATCATATGTGCGATGTACAGTGCACAGGTGATGTGTCACGGCGGAAGATAGAACCTATGCCGGCCATAAAGGACAACACACAGGAAGGGGGAAGGAGTGCCTTATAGCTAGAGAATGGGGGAAGTGGTGACCCCTGACTATAACGTGCAGCTCATCGTCACCACCCTCACAGACCCTATACAGGTTCCACAACTGTCACCAAGCTGGAATACCTGGGGCTGTATTTCACCCTAGCAAATGGGCCCTGAGTAAGGACGGAGGGTATGGGCTCTTCATCAACACCACTATCACTAAAGGAAGACACAAGGGAAAAATACAGGTGAAATACAACTGCAATCACCAGAGTCCTGGTAGATAGCAAAGGCAAACCTTTATCTGAGCTGCAGCAACTACAAGAGTCTGAAGCAACAGAACAACACACACACAGCTCAGTCAAGAACAAAATATAAACCGCACCCAAATATCCCCAGAGTGAGGTTTATAAAGGAAGTCAGAGGCTGGCAACAGAGAGGAAGAACTAACAGATTCCTAGGGTCCACTGCCGCAGAAACGGGGAACTGTCAGATAACAAAAGGTGCTGCCAATCTCTGTGATTTTCTTACACTCGCTATCACAAGGTTGTCAGCCGGCCGTAACCCATCTGTGACATGATGTCTCACAAACACACCAAGAATGGGATCTTAAAGGGTAAGAAAATTCATGACGCTCCCATCTGTGGCCAGAGAGCACTGAGCTGGATCATAGACCAGGGGTTGCACGAAGAGATCAGCTCTTCTCTTTCGATGCATCTCTATGAAGAATGACTTGACCAGCTTTATATTTTTAGACTCTGTTTAGAATGGTGATGGTCCAATTATTTTCTTTAAAATATGATCCATCATGGTTTTGTTTTATGGTCTTTACAAAACATTCTGTTACCTGAGGTCATGAACCTACGCAGCCACTGAGTTTGAGTAAATCCACTTTAGGAAAATTGGTTGTGTCCCTGAGCCTCGCATTTCATATAGAGAAAAGGCAGTTTCCAGGTGGGAGCTACCTAAAAAATGAGCGTGACTCTTCTTAAAAAAATGGCATAGGATAGAACATGTGTACAGCAATGTTGTTTTGACATTGCTGTGCACTATGCTTATTTTATGAGGCGCTTTTGCAGCAACATACTGTAAGTGAGGGAGACAAGAGTCCATAAATTAACTTTTCTTTACTGAATAAGCTGGTGAGAAGCTTATACAGTATATCACAAAAGTGAGTACATCCCTCACATTTTGTTAATATTTCATATCTGTTCATGGGCCAACACTGAAGATATGACACTTTGACACAATGTACAGTGTCAGTGTGCAGCTTGTATAACAGTGTAAATTTGGTGTCCTCGAAATAACTCAACACACAGCCATTAATGTCTAAACCGCAGGCAACAAAAGTGAGTACACTAAAATGTGAAAATGGCCATATTGTGCCTAAAGTGTCAATACTGTATGTGGCCACCATTATTTTCAATCACTGATTTAAATCACTTAGGTATGGAGTTCACTAAAGCTTCACAGGAGCCACTGGATCCTCTTCCATTCTCCATGATGACATCACTGAGCTGCTGGATGTTAGAGATATTGCACTCCTCTACCTTCTGCTTGAAAAAGCACCACAGATGCTAAATAGGGTATAGATCTGGAAACGCTTGGCAGTCCTGCAGTTTTATCCTCAGTTTCTTTAGCAAGGTTATCTTGGAGGTACGTTTGGGGTCATAAACATGTTGGAATACAAAATGAGGAGATCATGCTCTACTTTGGTATATCACGGAACGTGTTGTCAATCTTTGCTCCTCCAATGAACTGTAGCTCCCCACAGCCGGCAGCACTCATACAGTCCCAAACCATGACATTCCCAACACCATGCATGACTGTAGGCAGGACACACTTGTCTTTGTACTCCTCACCTGGTTGCCACATCAGATGCTTAACACCAACTGAAACAAATAAGTTTATCTAGGTCTTATCAGACTACAGGACATGGTTCCAGTAATCCATCTCCTTAGTCTATTGTTTGACTCTTCGGCAAACTATTTGTCGATTTCCGTGTGCATCATTGTTAGAAGAGGTTTCCTTCTGGGATGCAGAATACCATGCAGACCAGTGTTGTGAATGTCAGTTATGCTTTTGCTGCTGTGAAGCTCCCTCTTGTGGCCAGGAATGGTTTGGTCAGAGACCAGGTGTGTTGAGCAATGGGCGTTTCCATTGCTAACTCTCTGCTTATTAAAACCCTGGTCTGATAGCAGGCTATGCCGGATGTCAGTTGTTCTTTGTACACCAGCCTGCTTCATCCTGCTCCAGACCACATCTACCCCAGATAATTGCTTGGCTCTTTATTTGTTGTTTGGTTCTTTTTGATCTTATCTGAGTTTGTCAGTTGCTGTGGTTGTTTTCAGTTTATTTGCATGCAGGGATCTTCCCTCTCAGTTGCTTAGCAGGGAAGCTCCCTGCAGCTATGTTTGGAGTATTGCTCCTATTAGTCCATGTGTTTGTTGCTTCTTGAATTTGTAATGATTCTTGCTTTCTGTTCATTGTTATGACAAGAGCGCCTGGTATAGGACAGAGTTCAGATCTAGCGATCTGAGGGCTTTTTGTACTATCAGGTGTTTGTATTTTTGCAGGGGTTATCTCTGGCCACCATCAGTCCCTTTCCTATCCTGTCCTATTTAGTCAGTGGGGGCCTCACCTTTTGCTAATCCTATCATCTATCTGTGATTGTGTTTTCCTATATCACCGCAGTCTTTGAATGTGGGGGGCTTGCTATTCTTTATCTATTTTCTGAGGCAGAGAGTTATTCATCTTTTCTTCCTTTAGGATTGCTAGTTCTCCGGCTGGGTTCGCGGTGCACAGGATGTTAGTTCACCCTTCGGCTACTTCTAGTGTTGATGGTTAGTAAGGGGATGGCGGCCAGATTAGTTGCCAATGCTCTTGTCACCTTTTACCAATGATGTATGTTGGTCTTCCATGGTTCCGGATCATAACAGACCAGTTTGATGCAGTGTATGATCTGAACACTGACAAGCAGAACTCCATCAATGCTGGTAGCACTCATACTTTTATTTTGAAAGCACAACCTCTGGATATGATGCTGAGCACGTGCACTCAACGTCTGTGGACAACCATGGTGAGTCCTGTTCTGATTGGAATCTGTCTTGTTAAACCGCTGTATAGTCTTGGCCACCATGCCGCAGATCAGTGTCAGGGTGGTGACAATCTTCTTATAGCTTCGGCCACCTTTATGTTGAACAACAATTATTTTTTTCAAATCCTCAGAGAATTCTTTGCCATGAGAAGCCATATTGAACGTCCAGTGACCGGTATGAGAGAGTGTGTGAGCGATAACACCAAATATAACACCCCTGCTCCCCATTCACACCTGAGACACTAATGAGTCACATGACAGTGGGGAGGGAAAATGGTTAATTAGGCACAATTTGGTCATTTTCACTTAGGGGTGTGCTCACTTTTTTGCCACTGACTTAGACATTAATGACTGTGTGTTGAGTTATTTAGGGGGCACACCAAATTTACCCTGTTATACAAGCTGCACACTGACACTGTATATTGTATCACAGGGTCATATCTTCTGTGCTGTCCCATCAAAAGATATAATAAAATATTTGCAGGAATGTGAGGAGTATACTCACGTTTGTGATATACTGTACATCAGGTAGCAGGCACAACGCTTAAACAATACATCTTTTGCACAATCCAGAGGCAGGATCTTCACAGTTACATGTAGCAAGCAGCACATTACTTCCATTACATGTTCCATTAGACCAGCAAACCTCTGTGGGAATCTCCATCTTTTCCTGTGATGACCACAGGTGGCGAGGTGTGATGCTACAGCCCCACACAACTATTCTCAACTTCCAATTGAATTGTGAAGACCTCACTGGCTGAGGTGCGTCGGTATGACTCCACAATTCAATACTATTCTCAAAGTCCGTTTGAGATAGGCCACACGCTGCTTGGTGTGCCATTGTATCTGCAAGTCTCCATATGAAAATACATGACTCAGTCTGGCCATCTTCTTCTATATGACCCTCAGGTCTGGCTGAACATCCACTTCTTATCTAGTATAGATACTGTTTGCTGAAATCCCTACTTGCCTGAGATAAGGAATCTTTCTTCCACTTAAGGTGGTGTCACACACAGCGATGGCGTCAACGACGTCGCTGCTAAGTCACCATTTTCTGTGACATAGCAGCGACGTCCCGTTGCTGTCGCTGTGTGTGACATCCAGCAACGACCTGGCTCCTGCTGTGAGGTCGCCACTCGTTGCTGAATGTCTTGCTTCATTTTTTGCGTGTTGCTCTCCCGCTGTGAAGCACACATCGCTGTGTGTGACAGCAAGAGAGCGACGAACTGAAGTGAGCCAGCTTCTGGCAGCCTGCGGTAAGCTGTAACCAAGGTAAACATCGGGTAACCAAGGGAAGCCCTTTCCTTGGTTACCCGATATTTACCTTCATTACCAGCGTCCGCCGCTCTCACGCTGCCTGTGCTGCCAGCTCCCTGCTACCTGCACACCAGAGTACACATCGGGTAAATAAGCAAGGGTTTGCTTATTAACCCGATGTGTACTCTGGCGTGCAGGGAGCCAGCACTAAGCGGTGTGCGCTGGTAACCAATGTATATATCGGGTAACCAAGCCCTTGGTTACCCGTTATTTACCTTAGTTACCAAGCGCCGCACCGCTTCCACGCGTCGCTGCTGGCTGGGGGCTGGTCACTGGTCGCTGGTGAGATGTGCCTGTTTGACAGCTCACCAGCGACCATGTAACGACACAGCAGCGATCCTGATATTGTCAGGTCGCTCGTCGTGATCGCTGCAGCGTCGCTATGTGTGAACCCAGCATTAGTCCTTGCTTTACGCTCCCTTGCCTGATATAAGAAACCCTTCTGTCACTTAATCCTTGGATCCTTCAGGACATGAGATCCAATTATGGTCTCCCTTCTTCTCACACAAACACCTGTTTCAATGCAGATCTATGAGCAACAGGACCATAGGTCTTTCTCTGTTCAATACTCTTCCCTATCTGCCTAACAACAGGGAAGTTACTTCCTATGCCCATGTAACTCCTCACACCTTGAGCTGGCCCCTATAGTTAACTCTTTCCACTTCTGAGTGCTACAGACCACCTAAGTAGTTAAAACACATTTAAACCATGACAATACATCATGTTACACTAAGATCTTCAATGGGAGTGTCGATAGCATCTCCCCACCTTTACACTCCATTCTACTTTGAGATGGCCGTCCTCGGCCGCCCAGGACCTGTAAGACGAAAAAAGCAATCACACCATAAACCATGCACTCTTGAACTTGGGAGGATCTCTAACTTCTTCTTTTTGAAGATGCAACAGTCCTATAACGGACCTGGTCCTTCTCATTAAAGACCCTAGAACAACAACAAACTAAGTCCTTGTAATTTCTAAGGGGTACTTTGCACGTTGCAACATCGCTACTGGGTCAAATCGAAAGTGACGCACATCCGGCGCCGGTAACGACATCGCAATGTGTATAGCCTAGATGTGCCGATAAACGATCGCAAAAGCGTCGTAAATCGGTGATCTGTGTAGCGTCGATCATTTTCATAATGTCGCACCAATAGGAGATACGATGTTGTTCCTCGTTCCTGCGGCAGCACACATCGCTGTGTGTGAAGCCGCAGGAGCGAGGAACATCTCCTTACTTGCCTCCACCGGCTATGCGGAAGGAAGGAGGTGGGCGGGATGTTTACGTCCTGCTCATCTCCGCCCCTCCGCTTCTATTGGCTGCCTGCCGTGTGACTTCGCTGTGATGCCGCACGATCCGCCACCTTAGGAAGGAGGCCGGTTGCCGGCCAGAGCGACGTCGCAGGGCAGGTAAGTGCGTGTGAAGCTGCCATAGCGATAATGTTCTCTACGGCAGCTATGACAAGATATTGCATGTGCGACGGGGGCGGGTACTATCGCGCTCGGCATTGCTAGCATTGGCTAGCGATGTCGCAGCGTGCAAAGTACCCCTAAGAGTCCCTCTGTGTAATTTTCAACAGACTGGAACAATTCATGAAATTGGTACGGTTCTTCTTCCCCATGTAATTCCTCTCATCATTAGCTGGCCCCAATAGTTAACCTTTAATGGGCATAATAATGCTGGAAAGACAAAGTGCGCAGATAGGGTCTTATGGTGATGGGTCTTATGATGGATAAGAGAAAATCTGGGAATTTCTCACCTGGATAGACTGTGAACAAGTCACAGCCACTTAAGACAGCATGCAATAAATGGCTACTGCAGTCCCCATGGAGGGATATTGCAAAATGGAGAAAGAAGGAAAGAAAAATAACGTGCTGCCATGAAGAAATCGGTACCAATAGATGTTCCTGGGCAGTGATCTTTCTTCTAGGCGTTTTGGAGAATATTTCTCCTTTGAGCTTCAGCGCGAAAACTCAAAGAAAAAATATTCTCTGAAACGCGTAGAATAAATATCACTGTCCCGGAATATCTGTTTGCCCCTAGCTGCCATGACAGCTCATCAATGTCCTATGATCATGTCTCGCACATTAATGAGGGATCAGAAGAACGAAACCCCCTGTCGGCACGCCTTAAATGCCACTGTCAGAGATTGACAGGGCATTTAACAGGGTACCAGCTGCAGGCAAAGCGCCTCTCAACTAGAGGCTGTTAGAGGCAGATGACGGCTGAATTATTCAGCCTTCATTTGCTGTGTCCATGTTTATCGTCAAGCCCTCATCAAAGGCAGGGAAACTGCTTATGACGTACGTAACACAGCATAAGTTGTTAAGGGGTTAAGGCAAGAAAACTCTTTCAGAGTGAGCAACATATATTCCAGCTTGTGCTCCAGATTACAGACAAGTAGCTAAGGTAATGGAAGAATGCACATTTTTCTCTATGAATCAGCAACTTTCAATTGTATGCCGGTTTTCCCTTGAGTTGTGCATTTTCACCTTCTTGCCCGTGAACTTAGAAGTGCCGAGTCTGCTATTATATTCACATTGCATTTGTGTTAATGATCATCCACATGGAAACATTAAGACTGTGGATTTTTCCTTATGTGAAAATCATTGTAAATAAAGGTAAGACTTTATGGTCTACAGTCATAGCCAAAACTGTTGGCACCCTTGAAATTGTTCCAGAAAATCAAGTATTTCTCCTAGAAAATTATTGCAATTAGACATGATTTGTTATATATGTTTATTTCCTTTGTGCGCATTGGAAAAACACACAAAAAAAACAGAGAAAAAAGGCAAATTGCACACAATTTCACACAAAACCGCCCAAAATAAGTCAGACAAAATTGTTGGCACCCTTACAAATTGTGGGTAAACAATTTTGTTTTAAACATGTGATGCTCCTTCAAGCTCACCTGTGGCAAGTAACAGATGTGGGCAATATGAAAATCACACCTGAAACCAAAGAAAAAGGGGAGAAGTTCACTCAATTTTTGCTTTGTGTGTCTGAGTGTGCCACATTAAGCATGGAGAACAAAAGGAGCAGAATTGAACTGTCTGAGGACTTGAGAATTGAATTATTGAAAAATATCAACAATCTCAAGGTTACAAGTCCATCTCCACAGATCTTGATGTTTCTTTGTTCACGGAACGCAACAGAATCAAGAAGTTTACACCCATGGTACAGTAGTTAATCTCCCTGGACATGGATGGTAGAGAAAACTTGATTAAAGGTTGCAATGCAAGACAGTCCAGAGTGTGGCTAAGCCCCAATCACGTTCCAAAGAAATTCAAGCTGTACTGCCGTCTCAGGGTGCATCAGTGTCAGTGCAATCTGTTCACATTTGAATGAAATGAAATGCTATGGAGCAGACCCAGCAGGACCCCACTGCTGACTTAGAGATATAAAAAAGCTAGACTGCTGTTTGCCAAAAGGTATTTGAGTAAACGAAAACCTTCTGGTAAAGTATCTTGTGGACAGATGAGAGCAAGTTACAGCTTTTTAGAAAAGCAAATCATTCTGTTTTACCAAAAACAGAATATGGCCCACAAAAAAAGAACACAGTACTTAAAGTCACATATGGTGGAGGCTCGAAGATGTTTTGTGGTTGTTTTTCTGCCTCTGGCACTGCTTGTGTGTCACCCAGGGTGCTTGTGTGTCTAAAAGGGGTATATTTACAGGGTATTTTTGGTATGTCTGCCCACCCAAGGGTAGGGGAGTGGGAGAGTAAGATCAGGGCTTGGACAGAACTCAGGGTTACGCTGGGGACTCGGACCTGGCTACCATCAAGCCTACCTCTGCGATAAGGGACAGTGCAGGGTCTCGAGTCTTAGAGCCAGCCTAGGAGCTCCTGTTCCGTCTTTTAATACTCCATGACAGGTTAGGTTTTATGTGTTTCTCTGAATGTGCCTACCATTCTTTTTCTTCTGCCCTAGGTACATATGATTTTAAGGCACCATTTGAACAGGCTAAGGCAAGCATATTTATATTAAAATAAAAGTGCACTGAATCATTATTAATAATTTAAGAAAGGAATTTTTGGGGCAATATAGAATTATACTTGAAGTTTTCTACTTTCCTACTCAATTTTACACTGGTAAAGTACTTTATTTAATTAAAAAAACATAGACCTGTTTTTTGTAAAAATGAGAAAACATAATGGGAATAAGATAAAATCCAACCATTATAACACAGCTGACTTTTCAATAATTTCTTTCATTAAAAGTTCACTAATGTACTTTCTGTCGGAAAAAAAATGTAATTTAAAATAATGTTTCTTTTGCTTTACAAATTCTATGTAACAAATACTTCTAAAAGCATTAAAACCCCTAAGGATCTGCGTGATTTCAGTATTAAAGCCATCTGTGTGTTTTTATCACCCATTATCCTTCTAGTACCATTTTATGTACCTTATAAATAGCAGGGAGCTCTTCAGGTTCCTCATGTCATGGGCAGTGGGAAGTGTTAGAAAATCATCTCTTGCTCCGCCATGTCATGCCCTGCATTACACACAGAACATTGATATGAAATTATAATGTGTAATGCTTATTTTCACCTGTAGGAGCACTGCATGGAAACAGAGAACATAATGCATACCTCCCAACCATCCCGGATTCAGCGGGACTGTCCCGGTTTGGGGGCTGTATCCCACAGTCCTGCTGTTCACAGCTCTTGTCCCGGCTCCTCCTCACAGTGCAGTGAATACATTAACTCAGTTCAGTGCATAAATTATATTCCCATCTGCTCTGGTTTCCCGGATAGGACAAGAACTCATTAGTTTCTGTGCTCCACCATTGAGCCACTGCCTGTACTGAGAGGCCTGGGAGGATTTGGTAATCTTGACATCTATTGCAGGCAGATAAGCCAGACGCAGATTAGTCAGTTACATAGAGATATAGATAGATATATACTCTAAAGGCCCCGTCACACGCTACGATATACCTAACGTTATGTCGGCGGAGTCATGGAATTTTTGACGCACATCCGTCATCGTTAGAGATGTCGTAGCGTGTGACAGCTCCGAACGACTGTTAACGAGCAAAAACCTTATTGTTGCTCGTTGACACGTCGTTCATTTCCATAATGTCGTTCCTCTTTCTGCGCACCAGTTGTTCATCGTTCTCGAGGCAGCACACATCGCTACGTGTGACACCCCGGGAAGGACGAACACAGCTTACCTGCGTCCCACCGGCAATGAGGAAGGAAGGAGGTGGGCGGGATGTTATGTGCCGCTAATCTCCGCCCCTCCGCTTCTGTTGGCTGGCCGCTGTGTGACGTCGCTGTGACGCCAAACGTCCCTCCCCCTTTAGGAAGAGGATGTTCGCTGCCCACAGTGACGTCGTTAGAGAGGTAAGTACGTGTGAAAGGGGGTTAACGACTTTGTGCGCCACGGGCAACTAATTGCCCGTGACGCACAAACGACAGGGACGGGTGCGATCGCTCTTGCGATCGCATAATATATTGGTGTGTGTGACGCTGCCTTACCTCTGTGTAGCTGAAGGAAAAAGCCAGATTCTTTTGTTCCTATAAAAGTGCTAAAGAGAAAAAAGTTCTTGCTTCTTTCGCTACGATCACCGTCCTTTGCTGTGGTCCACGCCGGGTTTTGCACATGACATCATCAGCACCCTGCAAAGTCTCCTCCTGTTTGACTCACAGTCTCAATGCTCTGTGTTGTCAGGTTATGGAGTTGTCAGTCAGGCAGGAGGAGGCAGCACTGGGTGGGGAATAGAGCTGGAGTGCCGGAGGATTCAGATCTACAAAAAACTTCTCCAGTCTCATTTGCATATCAACTGAAACACTGATTTCTCAGTAATGAAGGATTGGACTGGCCATGTAAAGGTATTGCTGGACTTTTCTTTGACAGAGCTATATTTACACAAACAGTTTGGTGTCTACCATCGTACTGGTAAGCTCTATTTAAGGCAAACTCTGACACCTATGTAAGTCAGTGGCGTACTACTAATAGAGGCAGACTAAGCAGCCAGTAAGGTTTGTTCCTTTTTCATTCCTCCTTTGTGTCTGAACTCAGATATTTCAGCACAAAAAAGGAAGAAAAAAATCGCAAAAGCGAAAAATGCTGTGGAGTGGAGCCGTACTTACAGACCTGGTGTATAGCCGTCAATGGATTAGATTAGCAACTCCAGGTGGTGCTCAGCCTGCAGCACAGTCACTGTTCTGAAGAATCCAAGCAAATGAAGAAAGGTGGCATCTCACCATGAGGTTTTTCAGCTTTATTCAAAGCATGTGAATTACAGCATGTGGGGGAGAGGGGAGTGCGGGAGTGGCAAGCGGACGACGGACGTTTCGTGCTGTAACAAACGCTTTGACTAGTCAAAGCGCTTGTTACAGTGCGAAACGGCCGTTGTCCACTTGCCGCTCCCACACTCCCCTCTCTCCCACATGCTGTAATTCACATGCTTAGAATAAAGCTGAAAAACCTCATGGTGAGATGCCGCCTTTCTTCATTTGCTTGGATTCTTCTGATATTTCAGCACAGCATATGGTGTATAGTCCTACTGCGTCCATTGATTCCTATGGAGCCTAGTTCGGAGAACATTCTGGGAAGTACCAAGCAAATTGCAGATGGGAAGGGAAACCCTGTGTTTAGGGAAGGAGGAGATGGTGACCCTTGACCAAGCCTACCACTGGGCCCTTGCTTTCATCACCACCCTAAATAGTTTATAAACCTATGTGCTGAGCCGGATACCTGACCCTGACTGACTCTGAAATAGGCCCTAGGTAGGGAGCTGATGGGATGAGCACTTAGTCAACCCCACTAAACTCTAAAGAAGACACAAATAAACAGGGGGAAAATAAATGAATAACCTATCTCCAGATGACTCAGGGAAAGGAACTGCAACAACAAAGTTTCTCCAGATGAATAGAAGCCGACTGCTTACATTGAAGACTTGTTAAGGGTATGAGACCTATCACCAGCACAGAGTAAGGGGAAGTGAGGGTATATAAAGATATCAGGGGAGGTGCTGATGAACAGCAGTTGAAAGGGTGAGGAAATTTTCAAGATCCTAAAGGGAAAGGGATGAAAATGAAGCAGAGGAAATACATAGGACACCAAATACACCAAGCAGGAATAATAGAAGATCAGCGAGCAGCTTGCGCAGCCAAACACTGTGACCTTGTATAGCCGGACAACACAGAACTGTCTATCACCTGTGACACACCCATGACCATACCCCCCTTCAATGAGTGGTCTCCATACACTCAGGACCAGGCTTATCTGGATGGACACCATGAAATGAACAAATCAACCTTGTGGCATTCAAATTTGGAACGACGGGGAACAACGTAGAAAACAAGAATCAACAATCCTACCTATTTCAAACGCTAAATTGCCATCAACCATGATTGGGGATGGAAGCAAGGGAGATGGCTCCAAGGGTACCACAAATTGTTGAGCAGAGACCTGTGGAACACATTGTAAATCCCAAGAGCCTGAGGTAAGTCCAGAAGAAACTCTACCCCATTAATGACGGTGATTACCTTATAGGAACAAAAAGGAGACAGCTGCCCTCTGTAGCACTAACATGTGTAACAATGAATATGGGAATATAGATATGCATTACTGCTATGAAAAATATGTAAAATTAGATACTTAGCACACAAAAATGACCAGATTTATGTGAGCCAAAGAGCCGATGGCAAGGCAACCTCTTTTTTTTGTTCCCTACCTACTCAAATGCCTTTAATTGGGTTAAACCCCCCCCCACCACCACAAATTTATGACCACACAGGACCCTGCAAATGAAGAATTAGAGTCGACTAAAGGCCCATTTACACGCAACAACATCGCTAACGAGATGTCATTGGGGTCAAGGAATTCGTGACGCACATCCGGCCTCGTTAGCGACATCATTGCATGTGAAACATACGGGCGACCTCTAACGATCAAAATTACTCACCTAATCGCTGATCGTTGACACGTCGTCATTTTTATTATATCGTTGCTGGTGCTGGATGCAGGTTGTTCGTTGTTCCTAAGGCAGCACACTGCTACGTGTGACACCCCAGGAACGACGAACAACAGCTTACCTGCGTCCTACAGCAACGAGGTGGGCATGTCTTTCCTTCAGCTGCTCTCCGCCCCTCCACTTCTATTGGCCGCCTGCCGTGTGACGTCGCTGTGATGCCGCACGAACCGTCCACTTAGAAAAGAGGCAGTTTGCCGGCCACAGCGACGTCGCTAGGCAGGTAAGTATGTGTGACGGAGACTAACGATATTGTGCGCCACGAGCAGCAATTTGCCCGTGACACACAAACGACGGGGGCGGGTGCGATCGGCAGCGACATCGCTAGCGATGTCGCTGTGTGTAAATGGGCCTTAAGGCTGAAGAGCAGGAGTGCTCAATCAGAAGGCATAACCCTGTAATCTAAGAAAAGACCCATGGCACATCGTATTGTCACGGTTCTGATTTGCAGTGCATCTTTTTTACTGCGACGTTCTGTTATGCTCTCCTATGGAGCTGGTGTTTGCTAGTTTCTCTCCACAGAGCGTTTTGCCTTGATGCTCGGCTGTCTTGCACTCCTGTGGGTGGGTTCTTCCCCGCATCGGGTCCTACGCTGGTGTTGAGAGGGTCTTCCTCATATGCTCCACCTTCGGAGTGATTGCTGTGCTTTATTAGGGAGCGTGCTTGGCCGGAATGATGCCAGTCATATTTTCTGTTTTGCAGTAAGTGCTTGGCTTCTGTTGTGTCTTGTTATTTGATCTCGGCTACTCGAACCTGGACTGTTATTGACTCTGCTCTGCCTGCCCCCTGGACCTTGTCGTTACCTTCTGGCTCCTGACCTCGGCTTGAATCTTGACCTCGTTTCTGCTTGCTCCCTGTGTGTTGTTGTGTCCTCTTGGTTACTTATCCCGGCTAGTCTGACTTTCCCTCTGCTCTCTCAATACACTAGTGCTTCCAGAGCTATCTAGTTACTAACTTCATACTATGTCACACAGTGTCTAGCTTCCCATCCAGCGCCATCTAGTGACTAGTATCACACTACTCCATATTGCCAAGCATTACACCTATCTTTCTAATGTAAACAGTGGCAAACTAAACTGAACTTTAAACATAGTAACAAAAAAGAGACAGTTACACTCTGCAGTGTTAAGTTATATAGATCAATGAATATGGGACTATAGACATGCATTACTGCTTTGAAAAACATGTAAAAATTGAGATACTTAGCACACAAAAATGGCCAGTGTTATGTGAGCCCAACAGCCAATGGCAAAGTGATCTCTTTTTGTTGGTGATATTGGCATTTGTGGCAGATTCTTTAGATATCTTTCCTCCTCCTCACTCAACGCCCCCAACCGGCCTATCCATCAATGTCAATGGCTGCTCACTTTCCCCAGTTCCACGTGCTCGCTGCCTGGGAGTAACTCTACAACAATCAAAAAAACTGCTGGAACACCATTGCAAATGTGAACAGGGTGCTAGCTAAAAAATACACAATTTATATAAAGTTAAACCTACACCACAAATTCATAGAAATATGAATAAGCACAATTGCTTTCTGATACATAAAGAAATAAAAAACACAATTAGCTATATGAAAAATTGAAAAAATTGAAAAATGTGACATTGTATTACTGCTGAGGATTATTTGAAAAAAAGAGATATTTACCTAATGTATTGATCAATTCAGTACTGCCCGATAACCACTTCACGGTAATCTCTTATTTATCGGGTCCCTAACCAAATGTTATCTCTATATGCGGATGCATTTGTTTATTCATATTTCTCTGAATTTGGTGGGCAGCTTTCACTTTATATAGATTGTGTATTTTTTAGCTAGCACCCTGTTCACATTTGCAATGGTGTTCCAGCAGTTTTTTTGATTGTTGTGTAGTTAGTTTTTTCTGTCTGACAACCCAGTCCCACCATTTAGCCATGTTTATTCAATTTCCTATATAGCCAGGTCCCTGGCTTCCCATACACAAGCAGGTTTTAACAGCATATAGAGGTAACATTTGGTTAGGGCCCCCCTAAATAAGAGATTACCATAAAGTGGTATCGGGCAGTAATGAATTGATCAATACATTAGCTAAATATCTCTTTTTTTCAAATAATCCTCAGCAGTCAGGCAATGTCACATTTTCCAATTTTTTTCAATTTTTCATATGGCTAATTGTGTTTTTCATTTCTTTATGTATCAGAAAGCAATTGTGCTTATTCATATTTCTATTAATTTGTGGTGTAGGTTTAACTTTATGGGAGTAACTCTAGACTCTGATCTCTCTTTCAAGCCACACATTCAAGGTATCTTTACCTCCTGCCACCTTCAACTCAACACAACATGTCCCGGATTCGTACATTCCTCTCCAAAAAAGCTGCAAAAAAACTAGTGCACGCCCTTATTGTCTCCCGCCTGGACTATTGCAACCTCCTACTCTGTGTCCTCCCTACAATCTATTCTAAACTATGCTTCCCGACTAATCCACCTGCGCCTCCGTTACTCCCCGACTCCCCAACCTCTCTTCTCTGCCAATCCCTTCACTGACTTCCCATTGCGCAATGACTCCAGTTCAAAACACTAACCATGACCTACAAGGCCATCCACAGCCTGTATCCCCCCTACATCTGTGACCTAGTCTCCTGGTACTTACCCGCACGTAACCTTCGATCCTCACAAGATCTCCTTCTCTACTCCCCTCTCATCTCCTCTTCCCACCACCGCATCAAAGATTTCTTCCTTGCCTCCCTCATACTCTGGAATGCTCTGCCACAACACATCAGACTCTCGCCTGCCTTGACAAGCTTCAAAAGGAACCTGAAGACCCACTTCTTCCGACAAGCCTACAACCTGCCGTAACCCTCAGTCTGATATAGTGTCGCATGACCATCTCTACCCTCACCTACTGTATCCTCCCCCATCCCTTGTAGATTGTGAGCCCTCGTGGGTGGGGTCCTCTCTCCTCCTGTACCCTCACCAATCCCTTGTAGACTGAGCCCTCGTGGGCAGGGACCTCTGCCCTCCTGTACCTGTCTGTGCCTTGTATTGTTTATGATTATTGTACTTGTCCCTACTATGTGTACCCCTTTTCACATGTAAAGTGGCATGGAATAAATGGCGCTATAATAATAACAACAACAACAACAACAACAACAACAATAATAATAATAATATTCATCATACTACCTTTAGCAAAATTATTGCGTATTTTTGGAAAATTATCATATGCAAAGTATATTTTTTTAAGAATTCAAACTTTTTTGGAATTTTAACCGGTGAAGAAAGCCACATCAATCTTTACTGAGCCTAATACGATAGTAATGAAGACTAGAATGGAAAAATGGTGTCGTGTGATTGCATATTGTTCTTTCCGAAAACATCTATTTTTACTGACATTAAACAACAATATCGAATCCCAGAAAATCTGTGCCATTTAAAGTGGATATCAGAGGTTACTAGAAAATATCTAATATCAAAAAACATCTACTGCAAAAGAAGGGAGCAAGTTCACAACATTCACTGGTGTCATCCGCTCAGATAGAAAATGAGGCTTTGATGTAAAAAAACAGGGCAGTTCTCACGAAATCTCTGCACCGGTGGTAACCTACTGTATTTAAAAACTTGAGAAGTAATCCGCCCACTGAGAAGTTGAGAAAATAATAGTTTTTCCTATTTCATTTTCTTTTAGTCGGATTGTTTCTCATACTTACCAACTTTTAAGATTGGAAATCAGAGAGATTCTGAAAAGCAACATACAGTGTGTCCACCCACATCCTGTCCACCGCCATTAACTTGAGAACGGCGGCAGCTATAGGCATAGATGTGGTGTCTAGGTATAGTAAAGTAGCCATGCGCTACGCAATGAATCTACCTATAGCGCCACCTGGTGGAAAACAACGGAGTTAGCATTTTTATCTCGAAAACAGATCGAGATAGAGAAAAAAGTGAATTACAAAGTTGTAGGGCATCATCAATTCAATCCGAATCGACACCTTGCATACAGAAATGCTATGATTAGAACATGTAAAACTTACAAGGCTGGGGACGTGAAGCGATACCTCGTGGAGACCTTCCTACAAGTCATTGGGTATGGTGTCTGTGTGGAGTGGCCTCCACGATCATCTGACCTGACCCCATTGGACTTCTTTCTGTGAGGTCACATCAAACAGCAGGTGTATGCGACCCCTCCACCAACATTGCAGGACCTACGACGACGTATCACAGATGCTTGTGCAAACGTGTCACCTACCATATTGCACAGCGTGCAGCAAGATACAGTATGCTGTGCAGAGTCCAGATGTGCATTGCAACTGACGGTGACCCCTTAATGAATGCAGAACTCACTGTATACCCTCTAATTCCTGTAAAGATAGACCCCCAAAAACGGTAGACAAACACAGATCCGAGACTAGACCTCACCAAAAACAAGGATCCCAGACCACACCCTCTAAGTAAAAACTAACTCATTGTCATGCTAGGTAAGGGGAGTACCAAGCGAGCGGCGAAAGGGAAGGGGAACCCCATGTCTAGGGAAGGTGGAGATGGTGACCCCCGACTAAACTTTCCGCTGGCCCCTCGGTGCCTCACCACCCTAGATAGGTTCTGCACTTGTGCGCCGAGCAGGATACTTGACCCTAGGATGACCCTAGAGCTTGGCCCTAGATAGGGAATGGGTGGGATGAGCTATTGGTCAACCACAGTAAACACTAAAGAAGATACATGGAGCACACACAGGGGGATTGCACATGAACTACTTATCTCCAGATGCCTCAGGAAGAAGTTCACCAAAGAGGAGCAACGATATTACAGTTCAGTGCAAGCCACCTGCTTGCATTCAGAGCTTGTGAAGGAACTACTAGCACTAGTCCGGGGAACATGAGAGTGTTTAAACCCAAGGGGAAATACACATGATTAGCAGCTGAAGTGAAAAGGAACTCCGCAGAGTCCTAAAGGGAAAAGGATGAAAACCCAGCAGAGGAGATACCTAGTACACTGAATACTGACTGCAGGAATAATAGAAAGTCAAGGAGCATTCTGTACAGCCAAACACTGTGACCTTCTATTGCCGGACACCACAGGACTGGTTGGTACTCGTAACACACCCATGATACTCATAGACCAGACTCCAGACTTCCTAAATTAATGTAAACCACAGATCATACCTCTTTTACAAATCCCAACCAGACCAACCCTAAGTTAATGCAGACATCGGACCTCCTAAAATACTGCAGGCTCTAGGCCAAATCCATCGATAAATGCAAACAAAAGCCAAAAAATAATACAATTCCTAAACTAGGCCCCCTAAGAAAAAACACAAAACCCAGACCAGAACCCCTAAGTAAAAAACAACTCCAAAGCCCCAAAAATGAATAAAGACCCCAGACCAGACCCAATGAACTAAAAACAGACTCGGAGACCAGACTACCTAAATTAATTCAGGCACTAGACTTCGTAAACTTCTGCAGACCCCTGACCAGACTTCTTGATAAATACCCAATGGTCCTCCTTAAATGAATACAGACCCCAAACCTTCTAAATGACTGCGGACCCCAGTCCATAGTCTTTGCTATATACAAATCAAATGCCCTATGTAAAAACTGATCCGCTAAGTTAAAACAAGCTCCACAAACATACCCCCTATATTAATTCAGACACAACATTTCCTAAACTACTGAAGACCCCAAGCCATACCCCTTGACACATACAAACCATACCAAATCTCATAAAAGTAAAAGAAGACCCTGAGATTAGACCCCCTAAAGTACTGTGGACCCTTGGTCATAATGTTTGATAAATATAGACCAGTCGCGTAAAAATAAAAACAAATAATCTAGACCTGACCCCCTAAACCTCTGCAGGCTCCAAACCAGCCCCTCAAAAATACAAACCAGCCCCTTATAAATACAAACCAGAAGCTATAACCTAATGCTAACATCAGACACCCCAAATTACTGCAGACCCTAGACCAGACCCCCGTAAATACAAATCAGAACACATAGCACAATCCAGACCCTCAAAACTACTTCAGACCCCAAACCAGCTCCCCCTATAAATAGAAACCGGAACCCCTAACATAAGGCAGACACCAGACTCCCTAAACTACTTCAGACCCCAAACCATCCCCCCATATATACCAATTAGAACACAAACAATGCAGATCCCAGACCTCCTAAACTACTTCAGACCCCAAACCAGTGCCCCTTAATATCAAACCAGAACCCCTAATTTGATGCAGACACTAGAAAGCCTAAACTATTACAGACCCCAGACCAGCCCCCATAATAAACAACCAGAATCTCTAACCTAATGCTGACATCAGACACCCCAAACTACTGCAGACCCCAGACCAGCCTCCATAAAAAACAACCAGCACCTCTAACCTAATGCTGACATCAGTCTCTCCAAACTACTGCAGACCCCAGACCGGCCCCCATAATAAACAACCAGAACCTCTAACCTAATGCTGACATCAGACACCCCAAACTACTGCAGACCCCAGACCAGCCCCCATTAAAAGCAACCAGAACCTCTAACCTAATGCTGATATCAGACTCTCCAAACTACTGCAGACCCCAGACCAGCCCCATAAAAAACAGCCATAACCTCTAACCTAATACTTACATCAGACGCCCCAAACTACTTTAGACCCCACAACAGCCCCCCATATATATAAACCAGAACCTTTAACCTAATGTTGACATCAGACACCCAAACTACTGCAGACCCCAGACCAGCCCCCATATATATAAATTAGTCAGAACACTTAGCCCAATGCAGACCCCAAACACCCTAAACTACTGCAGACCCAACCCAGCCCCCATAAATACAAACCAGAACCCTTAATCTAATGCAGAAACCACACCTTTTAAACTACTGCAGACTTGAAACCAGCCAACCCCCTTATAAATACAAACAAGGACCCTTATCTTAAGGCATACACCAGACCCCCCAAACTACTGCAGAATCCAGACCAGCCCTCATAAAAGACAACCAGAACTTCTAACCTAATGTTGACATCAGACATCCCAAAATACTGCAGACCTTAAACCAGTCAACCGCCCTATACATACAAACCAGAACCCCTATCTTAAGGCAGACACCAGACCCCATAAACTACTGCAGACCCTAGACCAGCCCCTAAAAAACAGCCAAAACCTCTAACCTAATGCTGACATCAGACATCCCAAACTCCCAAACTACTGTAGACCCCAGACCAGCCTCCCATATATACAAACCAAAACATTTAGCACAATGTAGACTCCAGACCCCGTGAACAACTGCAGACCCCAAGCCAGCCCCCATAAATGCAATCCAATGCGTAAACCAAACCTCTTAAACTACTGCAGACCATAAATCAGCCAAAGCCCCCAAAAATACAAACCAGAACTCCTACCCTAAGGCAAACACCAAACCCCCTAAACTACTGTATGCCCCTCTATAAATATAAATAAATGCAGGTCGGCATATTCTCATCTCATCATGTCTACTGTGACTCACGAGAGTGGAGAAGACAATGAGGCCGAAGACTTTGGAGATTGTGGTCCGGACACGGAAGATTTCTTAGAGATTACAATTTATATCCCATAACAAAACTCAACATTTCTTCTAAAACAAAACAAATTCACCGCGTCACCAAATTTCCAAAGGAGCCGAGAGATATTTTTACTGTCTCTTCCATTATTTATCGCGAAGAGCCTTCAAGACCCGTCATTTAATTCCATCTTTAAGAGCTGAGATCCGCGGTTATCACTTCTCGGTGTAGCTCAGGCCCTCTGCAAAATTTTAATCACCTTTTGTGTAGTGCCCTTAAAATAAATTCGTTTTCCAAGGAGGCACAGACTCGAAATGTATTGCCAAAATTACATTTTCACCTCTCATCTGAAAGACGGCTGCTTATGTGTATCACTGAGGCATGACTTCAAGGGAAAATGAACTCACCGGCCAATAGCAATTTTTTTTTCCTCTCTTCTGGTTATCAACTGCTCTACATTCTCCGGCAGCGGTCGACCACTTAATTATGCTGCTCTGAAGCGGCCCCTGAAAGTAAATTGATAGCAACTAGCTATCGAAAAGTGAGCGGTGAGGAGCGGCGGCTGCTTGTGATTCATGGCAGAAGGCGCCAATAATTAAATAAGAAGAGTAAATTCATTAAGAGCTGGATGATGTTGTTACAGAATTATCAATAGGAGCCTTTCATATCTGAAAAGACAGATCCATAATTACAATTCCGTGGCTATTGATATTGGACAATGCATTATTAATAGGGGGTGTACAAATTTAGATTTTCTTTTTTCTTTTATAAATAGTAAATCCATTCTCATTACTGAACCCGATATTCTATTTTGTGCATCATATTGAATCTTTGGCTATGCCGAGTTTTAAAAAAAAAGTCCACGTTGCTTTTTTTTCAGCACACAAGAAAGCACGTTTTGGCAGGAGAAAAGCTGATTTTTGCGCTTTTTTTCATGCTTTTTTGCTTCTTTTCATGCTTCTTTTCATGCTGTTTTTCCATGCTTTTTTCATGCTTCTTTCCATGCTTCTTTTTCATGCTTTTTTGCTTCTTTTCATGCTTTTTTTTCTCATGCTTTTTTCATGCTTCTTTTTCATGTTTCTTTTTTCTTTTTCATGCTTTTTCACGCGCACATGTGCTGTCAAGTCCCTGCAGAATATTCAGCAGTTACGTGCGCATGAGCCCTTTACATGCTTCATTTCATGCTTATTTTCATGCTTCTTTTTCATGCTGTTTTTGCTTCTTTTCATGCTTCTTTTTCATGATTCTTTTCATGCATCTTCTTATCTATTGAAATAGGGAAAAAAGCAGAAACAATGAAATGAAAAAGCCCTGTAGACCTTGTGCTCAAAGGCATTTTTTAGCATTTTTTCTAGCGTTTTCATTGCTTTTTTAATTATTTTAATTATTAAAAGCAAAGAAAAATCATCCCAGCAAACGTCTATGAGAATCGTGACTTCCTGTGCACACGTTGATTCTTAATTCCTTACTTTTTTTGTTGCTGAAAAAAGAAGCAACATGTCAATTGTTTTCCTGCTTTTTTGCCCAATTGACTTCAATGGAGTCGGTGAAAGTGGCCCACGTTACCTTTTTGTGCGTGCTTATGTGCTTTTTTTTACGTCACTGGGGTTCTCTGCAGCATCATATTGTGATTTTTACTGCGGGACCTTCTACAGGGAACTCTGGTGACGTCACAAGGTGAATCCAATTCATGCCCGGGGTTACTGAGGTACTGAGGTACAGATCGCCTCACAGACCAGGGCACCTACATCACCGGAGTTCCCTCCAGCAAGGTCCCGCGGTAAAGACCATGAGGCCTTGGTGCACGAAATCCCGATGATCCACCAGCATGATCTCGATTCACCTTGTGACACCACTGGGGTTCCCTGCACCTTGGCCTCGTGGTCTTTACCACAGGACCATGCTGGAGGGAACTCCGGTTACATAGGTGCCCTGGTCTGTGAGGCAATCCGTACCTCAGTAACCCAGGCTCGTCATGGTGATAGTGTCATCGCATTCCAGGGACCCGATCGCCAGGGAGAGATAAGTGATTCCTCTCCTTGCGTCCTGAATGCTGCGATTGCATTGATTGCAGCATTCAGGGGGTTAAACTGCCAAGAGCGGCGCGAGCACAGCTCCAAGTAATGAGAGCCAGGTCCTGTTTGTAACATCAGCTTGAGACCTGATGGCAATCGCGGAGGTACAGCACCTGAACCCGCGCGATTGCCATGACAAACAAGTACAAAAAAGCATGAAATAAAGCATGTAAAAAAGCATGAAAAAGCACATTTTTTCAGCAGCTTTTTTCCTGCGATTACATGCTTTTTTATGCACATAAAAATGCTACATAGGCACATAGCCTAAAACTTAAGTTTCTGCAGTTTGCCATTAGCTGTCTTAATTTAATAGACCCAATTTATTACTCCATTTACGCCTTTTAATCCTAATTATTTTGGTATTTTTTGCCAGTTTTTCATTTCCACCTAATTCTTCTTTAAGTTGCTCCTTTTTAATATCTATTTTAAAAGTATTTATCACCTTTTTTTTATTACTGTAGATGGCATTTTGGGTTTTGTGATATTTTTGTCTTCTTCCTCAACTGCAATTTTTTAAAAAAGTTGCAAAATTTGTTACAAATGTATCCCTGTTGTTCTATTACTTTAGTGATTTAAGTATTGCTCAATTTTATAAAATGTGTGAATTTTTTGTACTTTTTTGTTCAGGTCAAAGACATGAATTAAAATCTTTTTTTCTTCTTTCTGTGCTCAAAATTAAGGAATTCACAATTTTTTTTATGTTTGACATTGTGGGTAGAGATGAATGAATCTGTGTAAGTTCGGATCGGTGTGCAGCTAAACCGTACCTCCACGGGTTTGGATTTGGCCCAGACCACAATTTAAGTCACTAATTGGCTTTGCGAGTTTCCGCCCACATTTAGCCAGCCATAAGAAGATTACTTGCGGGGAGCAAAGTTTGTCCATTTTTTTGTTTGGTGCACACTACATCCGATCACGCTGTTGGTTGTTACCCACAGTGTGAGCTGATCAAACACTGCAAGTGGCTCGCACTATGCTGAGCACCGAGCATACCCGAGCACTAGTGAACTTCATATGTAAAGCACCTAAACTTCGAACCCAAACTTGGAGGTTTTTTTAAAAAAGTCGGTGTTCGCTGAAAACTGAACATGGAATCTCAGGTTCACTCATCTCTATTTGTGGGCAGTTTTCGATGACTTTTCAAAAAGTTGCAAAATATTGGTACATATACAGGTACTCTATTCCCCTTGGAATGATTTCATGTACTCTTGTAAATTGGGTACAAATATTGCACCAGTTTACGAATTTTTCCAATTTTTTCCTCTAAAAACAGGTCAAAGATTAAAGTCAAATTTATACAAAAAGTGACCTCTGACTGTTTTTGCTTCTGAAGGACTCATGCTGGTAACAAGTGTACAGAGAGTAAGGCACCCTCAACAGGCTCCGGCACGTACGACCATCTTGTGATGGTTCTCTAATAGGGTTGATCGAATACTTTGATTATTTTCCTTTGCGAATATTTTCCGAATACCTCGCCGCTATTCGACTATTCGCGAATAATTGATGCGTAATGAAAGTCTGTGGGAAACCCGAATAACAACTATTCAAAACTATTCGGGCTTCCCATAGACTTACATTGGGCATCGATTAGTCGAACAGTGGCGAGGTATTCAAAAAATATTCGCGAAGCCGAATAATCGAGGTATTCGATCCCTATTCTCTAAGAACAAGCTTGGCCTCTTCTTCAGTCTCCTGATCGGTGGAGGATCCTAAGGTCGCCATCAATGTAAAATTATGGAAACCTTGTATAAGCTCTTTTTGAAGCAATGTTCTTCTTTTTTATCCCTGTCTTCCAAGAGCCATAACTAATTGTTTTCAACGACACTATTCATTTTACCATTTGATGCACCAGAAAAAAAAGCTAAAACTAAAGTGTAAGGAAATTGCAAAAAAAATCCTACATTTTACAATTGCTTTTGTGTCTTTGTTTTTACAGTTTTCATTGTTTGTTAACAAGTATTCTCCAGGATAAGGCTGGAACCCCTCCCCCGGTGTGGGTGGAGGCCAACATGACTTTGTTTAGGGCCCAGGGTAGGTACAGATGCCTCCTCTTTCGGCCATCTTCATCCTCCTTCTGAAGAGTGTGTGCATGACCCCTCCTACGTCATACACGCTTGCCGGTCCCACGTAGGCACACCACAATACTTTGATCTGCCCTGCTCAGGACCTCAATGCCGGTGAGTGTGGATGACGTAGGACGCGTCATGCACCCTGGCTTCAGAAGAAGGAGGACAAAGATGGCCAAAAGAGGAGGCGCCGGTACCAGAGAACAGAGGCACCCATCCAACCAGTCTGCACCGCACCGCCCCTAAGGTGAGTATTATAAAGTGATTTTTACGAGAGAGAAAAAAAATAATGAAGCCAAATCCGGATCGTGCACCCCGAATCCCGCGTCCGGGTCGGACTCGGATCTGCCACTCAAACCGCGCGGATCCGGATTTTGCCGGTCTGGGTCCGCTCAACACTACTGGTGACAGGTTCCCTTTAAGTTAACCCTTTCATTTTTCTCAAGCTCTAAGACCAATTCACAATTTAATAATTGGATGGGATATTTTTGGTGAACCATTATTGGGCACCATTATTAAAATGCAAATAAAATATATACAAATATTATATAAAATTAGTTTGTTGGGTCTGGTGGTAGCAGTGTTACTTAACTCCATTTTCTGTAAATCTCACCTTCCTTAGGAGACGTCTTAATCACCGGCGATATTGACCTTTGTTTCTTACGAATCTAATGTTCCAGTTTTAGCGAACACCAGAAATAGCGCTAACCTGATACAATTTCTGTGAAGAAAGTGCCAATATTTCCACCCCGTCTTTGCAAAAATCTATTAATTTATTTAATAATGTGAATCTATTTGTGTCTTAATCAATCATGGGCAAATACAAGCTGAACATTCCCACTTTGTCCACTGGAATCAATATTAATCTCAAGGTGCTGGGTGGATTATATTGATGCAGTCAGACATGTACAGACATGCAGCAAGCTTTAATCTTATTATTAAAGACATTTTGATTTTCTAATATATATACATATTGGCTCAATGGATAAAATGGAAATGATGTGACTGCTTCTGCTGTCTGCCATGTAAGCAGCTCCCTAATGGGAAAATTAATAACTTGTGTGGTTCTCTTCACACATCATTCAGGTGATCACTGGAGTCCATGACGGTCCATAGCCCTTCATGTAAATTATGAATGTGTCATGTCCCACAACTTGGGAATTATTCAATGTTTTCATTGCCTGCCGTGGATTGCCTTTTTGTTTCTAGGCAGAAGCTTTGACTTTCTTTGTATTTTGTTCCTTCCTTCTCCCTGTAGCTCCTGTGATGTCAGCATTCTCCGCCCTTCTTCTACATGTAGTGTTTGGTATCAGATATCTTACAGGTATCATGCTGTATGCTCTCTGGAGAAAATCATTCTTTTTAACTGCTGCATTTATCATCAATGCACAATTTTCAGTTAAAGCCATCTTCTTTTCCTGTAGTCTTCTAACAATGAGATTGTGGCCGAGTTAAATTATCTGAGGAACCAATATGAATGTGAGTACAGTAAACAGAAATATGCCAGAAAGAAAATGGTGTATTCAAGCGCCATCACGTCCTACATGTCCGTGAGTCAGAATAGAATAGATCTAATCTTCTGGAATAAGACACCTTTATTTGTGTCTATATCTATATAATGTGTGGTCTCTGCAACATCCATAAGTACATGAGACCACTGCCGGCATTAGGAGGGGAGGTGGTGGGCAATTACACAGGACTCTCACTCTATTAAGTGAGGAAGATGAGAGTAATATTTTTTCACTATTATTTATGCATTAGAGAACAGCAGAATGGGGAACATATATACCAGGAAGGAATCCAGTATAGGGGCTGTATATATATACCAAGATGGGGGGACATATATACCAAAAATGGGTCCAAGATGGAAGGCATATATACCAGAATGGGGGACACTTATACCATGAAATGGTTCAAGATAGAGCAGCCTATTTACCAAGGAGGAAGTAAGGATGGGGACATATATACCAGGAAGAGGCCCAAGATGGAGGGCATATATAACAGAATGGGGAACATTTATACCAGGAAGTGGTTAAAGATGGGGCAGCCTATTTACCAAGGAGAAAGTCATAATGGGGACATATATACCAGGAAGAGGCCCAGGATGGAGGGCATATATAACAGAATGGAGGACATATATACCAGGAAGGGGTTCAGGATGGAGCTCATATATACCTGGAAGCAACCCAGGATGAGGGACATATACCAAGATGGGGCCTAAGATGAGTGGCGTATATACCAGGATGAGGAACATATATACATAGAAGGAGCCCAGAATGGGGAACCTATATACCTTGAAGGGATCCAGGATGGGGGACATACAGTGGGGAAAATAAGTATTTGATACACTGCTGACATTGCAAGTTTTCCCACCTGCAAAGAATGGATTGATCTGTAATTTTTATTGTAGGTACACATCAATTGTAACAGACAGAATCCCCCCCCCCCCCAAAAAAAAACCCAAAACAATCCAGAAAATCCCTTGTATGACTTTTAAATAATTAATTTGTGTTTCATTGGATGAAATAAGTATTTGATCACCTACCAACCAGCAAGAATTCTGGCTCTCACAGACCTGTTATTTTTTTCTTTAACAAGCTCCTACTCTGCACTCAGGCTAAGTTCACATTTCCGCTAAAATGTATCAGTCGAAATCCGCCGCTATGGTAAACAACGGAATCCGTTTAGCGGATTCCGTTGTGTCCCATAGACTTGCATTAGTGGCGGATTGCGACTGATGACCCTGCGTTGCGTCCGCTGCGTCGCGGTCCGTCGTTTTTTGACTGACCGCCGGGCGGGGAGCAACGCAGAATGTAACGTTTTTCGGGCCGTCGAAAACAACGCACCACGCAGGAATCCGTCGCCATCCGTCACACTTGCAATGTATGTCTATGGTGCTGGATTCTGTCGTAATCCGTCTTACGACAGAATCCAGCGCTGGATTCCGTCATGCTCTACTGAGCATGCCCAGCATGTTTGGCACGCCCACTGGGCTGTCCCAAACACAAACGGATCAGTCATGATCCGTCAAAAAATGGACGCACAGCAGATGTAACGGACGCAACGGATCCGTTTTTTCACAGGATTCCTGTGAACGGAATCCTGTGAAAAACACATCAGTTGTATCAGTTGCCATCTAAAAAACAACTGATCCGTTGCTGACGGACCTGACGGATTGAAAACAATGGAAGTGTGAACTTAGCCTTACCTGTATTAATTACACCTGTGTAAACTTGTTACCTGTATAAAAAACACCTGTCTACACGCTCAACAAATCACACTCCAAACTCTCCACTATGGCTAAGACCAAAAAACTGCACTAGTTAGGATGGGCTACAGGACAATATGCAAGCATCTGACCACATCACAGTCTCCCATGTCTCCTCTGGATCATCCAGATGGTCATTGGTGAACTTCAAACAAGCCTGGACATGTGTTAGGGTGAGCAGGGGGACTTTGCGTGCCCTGCGGGATATTAATCCATGACTACATAGTGTGTTACTAACAGTAATCTTTGAGATTGTGGTCCTAATGTACCGCTCGGATCCGGGCATGTTTCTGGTGGGTGGCTCGAGCTCCTCCTGGACCCAGGGGGGGTCACATCGCTCTGAAAGGCGTTTGGCGCTACGTGAGGGGGGGTGTTCGGTGGAGAGGTCCACGGCCGGGGCCGCGGTTGTTTGGGGATTGAGTTCGTGACACCACCCACGGGTTGTGGTGAATGGATGGACACCACCACTGCCGTTGACTAGGCTCCCAGGGACGGTGTTGCGCAGCTTGGTGTTGACCCCTCCGTGGGTAGGTGGATGATGGTCCCGGGGGCCCGAGGGAGGTGCTGAGGCGGGAGAATGTATGATGCTGCTGGCATGTCGGTGCACTGCGGCGCGGTGCGCGGCCTGAAGGAACTGTTGTACTCACTATTACAAACTCACTGGAGTCTCTGGTAAACCAAACAAGATGGTGGACGGTGCCCGCAGCCGGCTGCGCTTTTCCCCTTTTCAGGTTGGTGGTTTCCCCCTTTCTCCTGCACCTCAGTTTTGTAGAAAATGATGACGACTCCTATGCCTGAGCAATGGTAGTCCGCTCCCCAGCCTGATGTATGCCAGTAGAGCCTGTGTGCCCTCAGATGCTGGCCCATGGGGTCTCAATGCCTGGGCGGTGGCTTTCTACCCCTATTGTTGGGCTGTTGTCTTCAGTCGGGTCTTAGGTGGGAAGGGGCCTAAAGTCCAGTCCTTAATCAGTTGATTTGACTCGGTCCAGTTGTTTCTGGGCCTCATACTGGGTCTGAGTACCCCTTCTGGTGCTCTGGTTTCCAATCGGTTCCCCGATTCGGTACTGGCGGGCCTCTACCCGGTCTCGGTCCCTTACGGTTCCACCAGCTGTAATCCCAGCTCCTGCAGGCAGCTACCACCGTCTGCCTCCTTGCCAGAGGTGTCTGGGCTCCAACCCAGACATCGGGTGTTAGACTGTGGCAGACCTGGACACAGGTCTGCACTTGAACTCCACTCCACTTCACTGTCCAAACTAATCTAATCTGTTTTTCCTGCCTCAGGGCCTGTGAACTCCTCGGTGGGTGTGGCCAACCACCTGGCTCTGCCCCCTGGTGTGAACATCAAACACTGAGGGAGGTGACATGGGTTTTGTAGGTTGGCTGCTGTCACCTTATTAAGGGGGGGAGGTGTTTGTGTAAGGGCCTACCTGTGAGTACCTGACTAGTCCAGGGTGTCACACTAACCTTCTTCAGGTCTTTGACCAGGTCCTCCCGTGTAGTTCTGGGCTGATTCCTGACCTTTCTCAGAATCATCATTACCCCACGAGGTGAAATCTTGCATGGAGCCCCAGATCGAGTAAGACTGACAGTCATCTTTACGTTTCTTCATTTTCTAATAATTGCTCCAACAGTTGTTGCCTTCTGTAAGATTTCTAATTTAGTAAATGATGTTCACCCTTTAATTAATTATGTGCATATTACTTTATTGGAATTGGCCTGTATAACATTAGTCTTATTGAATCAGGACCATGGTTCTCGGCAGCACATCACCTGGTGTAAATGTGCCGCCCCCGTGTCAGCAGCCGGGCTGCTCGGATCCGGTGGCTCGATGGCCTTCCAGACCCGGGGGTCGTGCGGCTACTCAAATGAAGGGGGGTATTTACAGGGGATTGTGTTTAGAGTTTGTGATGCCACCCATGGTGTGTGGTAAGGTGGAGTACCACCGCTGCAGTTGGGAGTACCCGGGGGCGATGGAGAGGGGCAGCCAGGTGTTGGGACCTCCCACGGGTAGGGGGAATGCCCCGGGACTCGGCGATGGAGTTTGGGGAGTGCCGTTGGGTGCGAAGGGGTCACTTGCGTACTCACTCAGTCCATAAAGCTGAGACCGACAACTGGGCAAACCAAAGTTCTGGACACCGCTGCCACTGAAGGGAGCTAGTTCGGGTCCGATCCTCACTGGTGCTACCTGGTGATCTGTGACCTTCCTCCTGGCACTAAGTTCACTTGCTTGTTGGCCCCGATAGTATAGAACTAGGAGGGCCCCGCTCCCCAGTGTGGCTAACTGTGGAAACTTGCTCTCATGGTTCACCCTTGGGATTTTCTGGACCATTTCTGTGGAAAATCCTATCCCCCTCGTTGCGCTAGTACCCCGATTCTGGAGCGGGTGGAGAGCAGATCTTGAAGGCTCCGTTCTCGTTGGGAAAATTGTCAGGTTGCCTGAAGCTACTCCCTGACCTAGGGTCCACGTACCCTGGTCCCAGCCCGGTGATGGTATAAGGACACCGGCTGTCCTCCTCGACAGTTTCGTGCCCCTTGTCTCGATCCCCTGCGACCGGCTCCTACTAGGCCCAGACCACCGTCTGCTACCTAGTGGCTTCCAAGGTGCTCGGCTCCTGACCTCCTTTCTTCTTCACTTCCAACACTTCACTGTCCTAATCCTGACACACCTGACCTCCCCTATCCAACCCCCCAAGTGGGCGACCCTATTACACTCAGGCCGTCCACTGGTGTGTCTATTGGGTGTGGTGCAGAGTGTACCTAGGATTTTACTAGCTGTTGTCGGCAACACCATCTAGTTAGGGACCCATAACCAAGGAGGAGGTGGATATTGCACAGAAGGGCAGATTGCACAATACCCTATGACGACTTGATAGGCCAGGGTGTCACATAAACAAGAGAAGTGCCGTCAATAACATGATTTGGGAACATGTTTGGGAACAGAATGATGTATTGGTGATCATTCTAAAGGGAATCTGTCACCACATTTGACCTAACTTATGAATATAGGCACCAGGTTATAGAATGCTAACAATAGTCTTACCTTTATGTCTCATATCAGATGCCTTGTTGTGGAAAAATCATCCTTTATCACTTTATGTAATTGAGCTCTTCCAGGCTATGGGGCGGATGTTGCCTGGAAGATAACTCCACATCCTAGAATTATTTTAAATAAAAGGGGCGTTACCAGTGTGAGACCAGTAACTGACGCAAAACAGGAGAAATTAAATTTGATTTCTTGCAAACACATTTTTTGCAGCTCCCTGAGCTCTGCTTCATTGCAACAATATTGCAACACTGTCTGTGAGACGGAGGCTGAAGCTGAGAGGAACCTGCAGAAATGTCAGTTATAATCACACGCAGCTCTGCAGTGAGAGCAGAGAGCGGCCAACACACATAATTGGAGCTTATGTGTCGCCCAGGGCTATGGGGTACTTAGTTCCAGACGGTGTACTTATTAAGACAGTTCACTGGGTGGCCGTTGCCTGATTCCGTGACCCTGGGGTCGCTTTTAACAGGAGATTATTTACAGGAGATTGATAAGATAGTTTTTGTCGTGACGCCACTTTCGGGTTGCGGCTATGTTAGTGGAGCCGCCGCTGCACAGTTTTTCACTGGGGCTGGTGTTAGTGGCAGCCTGGATGTTGGGCCCTCCGCAAGAAGAGGTTCAGGCCCAAGGGGATAGATGATGTTGATGGGTGCGGAAAGAATGTAGGCCCCACAAGGGGTTGCAGTGTAACTGGTCTCTTTACTCATGTTGTTATTAAGGTTAGCAACCCGATGGAGGCTGGTCCTCTCCACTGCTCTCTTTAGTCCCAGTGCCGGTGTGATGACCTGGTGGCTTCTTTCCCCTGCACCTGTCACTGGTGGGTGGGTCCCCGTGACTTGGAGCGTCTGGGGCTCTGTACCCCATCGGTGCTATGATTCTGGGAGTACTCCACCGTACTCCACCGGCAACCACACGCCTGGGCCCTCAGGTCCCCGTTACACTCAACTGTCAGTGCGGTTACATCCATCTCCTCTCACTTCCACTTACTGACTGTCTGAGTCTTCCCCTCTGGCTGTCGTCTAATTGACTGGATTGGGTGGCAATCCGCTGGGTCCTACCCTAGCCTGTCACCAGTCTTGGGAATGGGGAAAAACAGGGACTAAAATTAATGTTTAGCTGTTTCTCGCACTGGTCTTCTGCGTCCCTGGGAGTAGGTCCTGCATCCTGGTTGGGATGCAGTTCCCTATAGCTCCTGATGGCTTCAGGGGCACTACACTTAGGGGTACTTTGCAGACTATGACATCTCAGATGCGATGTCGGTGGGGTCAAATCGAAAGTGACGCACATCCGGCGTCGCTGTCGACATCGCAGTATGCGTATCCTTTTACATACGATTAACGAGCGCAAAAGCGTCATTTATCGTATCATCGGTGTAGGATCCGACATTTCCATAATTTCGCAGCAGCGATGGTACGATGTTGTTCCTCGTTCCAGCAGGCAGCACACATCGCTGTGTGTGAAGCCGTAGGAGTGAGGAACGTCACCTTACCTGCGTCCACCGGCTATGCGGAAGGAAGGAGGTGGGCGGGATGTTTACATCCCGCTCATCTCCGCCCCTCCGCTCCTATTGGCCGCCTGCCATGTGATGTCACTTAGGAAGGAGGCGGGTCGCCGGCCAGAGCGACGTCGCAGGGCAGGTAAGTGCATGTGAAGCTGCCGTAACGATAATGTTCGCTACGGCAGCAATCACAAGATATCGCATGTGCGACGGGGGCGGGGACTATCGCGCTCGGCATCGCAGCATCGGCTTGCAATGTCGTAGTGTGCAAAGTGCCCCTTACAGTTGATCAGTGGGGGACCCGGGTGTCAGACCCTCACTGATCTGATATTTATGGCCTATCCTATCGATAAGTCATAAAAAATATAAATCCTGGACAGTCCCTTTAAATCCATTCAGCTGCAGTTCAGTCTGTACCACAACATATCAAAGTAGTCTAAAACTTAATTAGAGCTTTGTACCAAATCATAAGTCCCACCATGTTTTCTCCTCTTTCCGAGATAATCCTTTCTTCCCCGGTCTTTATAGAAAGTAGCAATAAAATACTTCATTTTCAAGTATTTATAATACAAAAGCCATCGACTTGCCTACAAATCCTTCATGATTATTACATTTATAAACTTCAATCCCTATGTGAAATGTGTAATCCTCGAATCGTGCAAAGCATTTTTCACTGTGGATATTGTGAAGCAACAGTATCTGAGCAGATAGCCATCACAATAAAATTAATGTGGGCAATCAGGAAACACTTTTCTCCATGGTTAATTTAATAACTGCCTATTTTAAAGTACTGTTCTCACAGCTTGGATGTTGCAAATTGAAAGAACAGTTTCTGTGTACAATCCGTATGGCTTAATCCATATGATTTGTATCATTACACACCATCAAATAGGCAGAGGAATAAAGAGGACGGATGATGGGAGAGGCACAATAGATGGCAAATATCGCATTATAAGTAGCACTTAATAATGGTGAGAAAAGGTAAAAGAAACATAAATACAACATAGAGATTAAGATTTTCTACTAAAAGGTGGAAAGAAAAGAAGAACTTCTGTAAATAAGTTATGTCGGACAATAAACTGGTGACCAATGGCGTAAGATAGGCTAAGGGGTACTTTGCACGCTGCGACATCGTTAGATGATGGTAGCGATGCCGAGCGCGATATAGTCCCCGCCCCCGTCGCAGATGCGATATCTTGTGATAGCTGCCGTAGTGAACATTATCGCTACGGCAGCTTCACACGCACTTACCTGCCCTGCGACGTCGCTCTGGTTGGCCACCCGCCTCCTTCCTAAGGGGGCGGGTCGTGGGCGTCACAGCGACGTCACACAGCAGGCGGCCAATAGAAGCGGAGGGGCGGAGATGAGCGGGACGTAAACATCCCGCCCACCTCCTAACTTCCGCATAGCCGTTGGAGGCAGGTAAGGAGATGTTCCTCGCTCCTGCGGCTTCACACACAGCGATGTGTGCTGCCGCAGGAACGAGGAACAACATCGTACCTATGAAAATGATGACACTACACAGATCACGGATTTCCGACGCTTTTGCGATCATTTATCGGTGCATCTAGGCTTTACACGTTGTGACGTCGTTACCGACGCCGGATGTGCGTCACTTTCGATTTGACCCCGACGAGATCGCAGTAGCGATGTCGCAACGTGCAAAGTACCCCTTAGTGTCAAACTGGGGTGGCAGGGGCCTACCAGTAATACTAAATCTGGGGGTTACTAATCAACTACATGCAAATATTACATTCAGAAATGTACCTATACCTCTATATAATAATATCCTGGGTAGTTTCTAAATGAATGATGAGACATTTCCTTTGTCTATGCATAGTAAAGCAAGTGTACTGTGCCAATGTAGCGCCCCTGAGCCACTCAGGGCACTACTAGGTACTGCATCCTCACAGGGATGCAGGGCCTACACCCTGGGACCTGGAACACCAGTGCCAGCAACACCCACACACACCAAAATCCCAGTTTCCACTCCACACCAGGGGTAATTGGCTAGTCGGACACAAGGGGATGGCCACCTAGAGGGCGGAGCCAGATCAGAGGTACTAGACAACCTGGTGGGAGGGGACAGCAGTTAATCAGAGGAGTGAGTGCAGAGAAGTAGTAGAGAGGAGAGGTACCTGAGAGCTGGATTGTGTAACGGTGATCCGGGGGCACAGGAGAGTGGTCGCCAGGGCAGGTACACTCGAGTACCGCTGGGACCAGAGCACCGACGGGGCACAGGGCCCTAGGTCAGACGTCAGTTTCATACGGTCTGGCAAATACCTGCACAGTGAGGGGACCTTCAAGGACCTCACTGACCCACAGATCCGGGAACACCAGCAGTAAAGCAAGTATCAGGGTTCGGGACACAGACCAGCCATACAGGGTCCACCCTGCGCCCTGTACGGACAAGGAGACTGCCACAAAAAGGGACAGTCGGGTACCCAAACTGCTCCAAGCTACGGGGACCCAACCAAACTAAGGGTGTTGGCGACAGAGCAACCGAGTCATCAACTGGCACTGGAATTACAGTGACCTGAAACCAGCCGTCCAAGGGTAAAGAGTGATTAGAGACTATTCATTACAACTCACGGTGTGGCCTCCCTTATTACTCCATCATACATCTCCTGGGCTCAGCCCTGCCTGCGGAGGGCCTACCACCATAGCTGCAATTACCACCAGCCCTAGGAGTAAGCAATCCAGCAGCGGCGGTTCCCCCGTATTAACCACAACACGCAAGTGGCATCAGACAAATTAATTTAATCTCCCCTTTAAATACTCCCCATTAAAAAGCACCCAGGGCACGGGACTGGGCAACGGCCACCAAAGTGACATTCCTCATTAGTAAACCGCCCGGGACTGAGTACCCCATTCCCTGATCGACACAGCAACTACTAATTATGTTTGGGGGGAAGTGAGATTCTACTTCAGACAGGCCCACCAGAGGATTCTCCTGCCCTCCTGTGGGCGATTCCAAGCCTGCATAGGGTCCATTGCAAAGTCCCGAACCAAAGACGTAGAAGGACTCCAAAATGGTTATTTGGGAGACGTGTTGGCAAAAACGGTATGACTTTTGTACACAATTTACCTCTGGTATTGCAAGAACTGCAATAGCTGGTGCAGCCTGTGATTGCCGTTTTTGGATAAAAGCAGATCCTTTTTTCTAATGCTGGACAGCTTCTTTAGTACCATCCCTACTTGTGACATTCATGTGTGCCGCCCCCACGCCCACAGCAGCCAGGCTGCTCGGATCCGGACCCGCTGTGTGGCTCGAGGGATCCTCTGGACCCGGGAGTCACGCGGACACGCCGAATGAAAAGGGGGACGTAATTGTACGGCCTTGGCCGTATTCAGTTCGTGACGCCACCCACGGTGTGTGGTGAAGTGGGACACCACCGCTGCAGTTGTGGGACACCTGGGGGAGATGTAGTGGCAGCCGGATGTTAACCCCTCCGTGGGTAGGGATGGTTGCCCTGGGGCCCAGTGTCTCTGTGCAGGGTATGGCGATGGCAGGGGCTTGTGCGCCCGGACGTACCAGGGGATGTTTGGTTACTCACAATTAAATTAATCACACAAGTATTTTGGTAAACCAAGGTGCTGGTGGCCGGCCGCTGCGGCCAGTTGTACTCAGGTCCCCCACCCGGGCTGATGGTCTCCTTCTTCTCCTCTGCACTAGTTTTGGTTGTGTGTTTAGACTTCCCGCTATGGAACATGGGAGTCCGCTCCCGGCTTGTTGTGTACCTGAGGAGCCGTACCCGCTGACGCTGACCCGTGGGATCTATGGGCCCTGGCGGTTGCCCTATCCCTCTCTGTGGGTGGTTGTCTGCTTTTGGGACTTTGGTTGGGACAGGACCTATAATCCTGCCCTCAATCAGTTGATTAGCTAGGCCGTTGGTTCCGGTCCTGGCTTCAGGGTCCGAGTACCCCCTCTGTGCACAGTTTCCGGTCGGGTCTCCGGTGTCGGTACCAGCGGGCTCCAACCCTGTCCCGGTCCACCTCGGATCTGCCGAGCCGTCTTCCCGTCTCCTGCTGACGGAGACCACCGTCTGCCACCTAGCCAAAGTACCAGGGCTCTGACCCTGGCACCGTTCAACTTGCACTTCCACTTCAATCAGAAGCTTAACTTAACTGCTTGGCTTCCCGCCCCGGGCTTTCTAGACCCCTAGGTGGACGTTTCCTAACCGCCCACTGGTGTGCCTGTCTTGCCCTGTGGGGGGTGACTAGGGTTTCAGGTTAGCTGTATGTGACCTAGGCGAGGGAAGGTGTTATACAGGGCCTAATGTGTGACTACCTGGTTTTGCCAGGGCGTCACACATGCATGTCACATGTTGGATGAAGGTGTGTGGAGCAGGCACAGGAACTGAACCTGCATCATACTTGCTGGGTGCTGGAATTGGCTATGCTTGCTGCTGTTCAGGGCCACCATTAGGGCATTATTGCTCTTACTGGGGTATGGGGCCAAGAGCCGGGCCCAGCCCAGACTCAGGGTACTTGTTTCCCTTTACTAATTCCTGGGTCGGCCCCTAATCACACCGCAGCCTGCAGAAAATATGGCTGCAGGAGAGGGGGTTGGCCATGATGATTCGGCCTCTTTAACTGACTGTGCACTACACAAAGCTAATTTGCATCACATGCAAATTACCCATGTGGTGGTGCCAGGGGCAGTGGAGCTGGGCGTGTCATCCCACAATCCAGCATGCAGCAGCAGCAACCAATCAGAGACACGGGGACTACCGGTGGGTGGGGGAAGCTGTGAATATGCATAAGGTTAATGAGCGGCCCAGAAGCAGTGTACAGTCCAGCAAGAAACTCGGTAAGTATAACGTGCCTGCTTTATCCTTTTTTTTCTTTATTTTTGCTTTATTTTTTTAATTACCTGAGTTGCCAGACGCGGATTGTTACCTGGAGTGCCCTGAAAACTCTGGGCCCAGGTCACTTTTGAACCAGCGCAGATCGTAACTTTTACAGTCCAGGTCTGCCTACAACTACTCATCATTCTCATTAACAACATTATCAAGTATATAAAACCTTTAGTAATGATTTTTAAAGGGAACTTATCAGCAGGTTTTTGGACCAAACTTATCTATATTAGTTCTTTGAGTGACCTGCCTCCACCATCCGAATATTCGCGCAATTGCTGTCACTCCCCATACTGGATATCTTTTCAGAGGGAATAGCGCATGCGCAGATGCATTGTCCTGATCTCACTGTGTCATGCACCAATACAGGGAATGGCCTACACTGGATTTTAGATGGGGAAGACAGGTCGCTAAGAGAAGAATGACCTGTCAGCCATAGAGCCTTGAATAGTGGCACGAGGGGAAAGATGGAAAGAGGATGGAGCTATGCCCCCTGCACTTGTGCCTCATTTTCATAAAAATTAATTGGTTAATTGATTACTTTGGTACTCAGACACAGATTACAATAAAGAAGGTATAGATTTAGTATGAATTGCAGTGACCCAAGTTACTGTTGTGTCTGGTTTATGGTATAAAAACATGCTGAAGAATTTCCTTTAAAGCAAAAATTGTACAACACTCTTTGTCGTTAACTGCGGAATATCTCACTTTATCCTTTAATTGAGCTGATGTAAGAATATTATATTGCATCCCGGAGTTATGTGATGATATAAAAAGCACCAGATCTTGGCTGATTACATTTCTAGAATTACAACATCTAAAAATAACCAAGCAGAAAATATATGCTGGATGTCACGCTACAAGATGGAGGGCAGAGGGGGACGTAGACCCGCTGTTCCCAGAACTAGGCTTGGGGCATGACTAAGTGCCTACCCAGCTTTCACCAGAACCTCTGAAGGTGAGGTTGGACCTGTCTAGCTAAAAGCACCAGGTACCACTCCAGGGCAGCTTCTGGTCGGTGAGCTCCACCAAGGGAGTTGGTTTGCACAAGGCAAGATGGAATACACTGCCACTAGGGAAGGAAAGCAAGGGACAACCCCTGACACCTACCCTAAGCAACCCTGAGCTCCTTGACGTTTTTTCACTCTGTGCAGCAATCAGGTTCCTATCCTTGTCTTTCCCTGAATACAACCATGTCTAGTGCACAGGGCAGTAGGTACACTAGTCTCACCCTACAGAGTTGATAAGTCAGATAGAGATAAAAGAAACAGAGAACATACTAAACACACCAAACTACAGTTAAGCTGGGTTCACACACAACGACAGCGACAACGATGTCGCTGTTACGTCACCATTTCCTGTGACGTAACAGCGACCTTACATGATCGCTAGTTAGCTGTCAAACAAGTAATTTTAAGCAACGACGGAGCAGTGATCATAGCGACCTCGACGGTCGTGGGACGTGTCACACGCATCGCTGTGCGACGACTCAGACCTTGATAGAGGCGTGGTGTTTACCCCTAGACATGTTTTGCGTTGCCTCTTTTCACGCCCCTCTGTTCTGATTGGTGATCGCTACAGCGCCTTTGCGTTGCCTTTTTCACGCCCCTCTGTTCCGATTGGTGATCACTACAGCGGTTCCGATTGGTGATCGCTACAGCGCCTTTGCGTTGCCTTTTTCACGCCCCTCTGTTCCGATTGGTGATCGCTACAGCGCCTTTACGTTGCCTTTTTCACGCCCCTCTGTTCCGATTGGTGATCACTACAGCGGCGCCTGATTGGGTGACCGTACCAAACAAAGGAAGACACAAAGAACGACACACTAGCGACACCAGACAGAGACTCTACTACGTGAAACAAAGAATGGAACTTAAAGAATGAAATCACTGTAATGCCTTCGGCAAGTTACCCAATCGGAATGCTGTTATGACCAACAATCGGAGTCGTGGGGGCGTTGTAAAATACACCGCAAAACTTCAGTCCTACGTCACTGTCTTCAGTGTCATCTCGACCTTCGCTACTGCGGTGTCAAACACAAGGATGCATGTGGCGTAGCGGGATAGCAGCGATCAAAAAATGACCTGGAATATTCAAGAGCGAGCAGCGATCTCGCAGCAGGAGTCTGATCGTTGTTATGTGTCACACACAGCGACGTCGCTGTTGAGGTCGCTGCTACGTCACAGAAAATGGCGACTTAGCAGCGATGTCATTGTCGTCGTCGCTGTGTGTGACACCACCATAAGGAGTAAAGGGAACAAGGGAAAAGGGAAAGGGAAAACACCAGATAAACTTCCACACAGCAATCTCCAGCTACAGCTCCAAAAATGACTCCTTATTCCATAGCTCACAAGTCCATTCTAAGGCTATGTGCGCACATGTGCGCTCTGCACCGCACCAAAAAGGTGCGCTTCAGAGCGCAGCTGAAAGCTGCGTTCTGAAGCGCATGGTGCCGGCGAGAACGTGCGCTCTGCCTGCAGCTCCTGCCATAGACAGAGCAGGGGCTGCCGGCAAAGCGCACGGAAGAAGTGACATGTCACTTCTTAGAATGCGCGCTTCGGGCAGCAGCCGAAGCGCTGCGTTCTAATATGCCACGTGCGCACGGCCCCTGCACAATCTCCATAGATTGTACAGGGGACGCAGGACGCATGCAGTTACGCTGCGCTACAAAGCGCAGCGTAACTGCATGGATTACGCACACGTGCGTACATAGCCTTAAGGCTAGGTATAGCTAAGCTATCACTGGCAACTCCCTGAGCTGAGAGGAGAGTTTTTATAGCAGAGGAGAATGGAAAAATCAGAACAGCTGAGATCAGGCTTTTCCTGAGTTAGGAGACCAAACAAACTGCTTAACCCTTGCAGCATCGGGCCAAGGAGAATCTGCACAGCTAGCAGATTTAACCCTTGCTAGTGTGCATGGAGTCATGCACTGTGAGCTCCTGACACCTGAAATAGAGAGCACCACTCGCCATCATGTTACCCTCACAACACTACTTTTGTCACAACTTTTTTGTTATTTTCTTCAGTCACAATTTGAAATATATCAGTGTTATACAAGTAGTGACTGAAAGTGAAGAATTGCGGTTGGCACAAGCCATTTACAGTAAAGTAATAGTACATCATTGTAGTGGAAGTTGGAAGTGTCTTTGGAGAAAAACTTCCAAAAACCTGCTACATGCCCTAACATAATTCCAACACAGAAGAGGAGACACTTTAACATCCGTCCTTAACAAAGTTGTATTTACTAACTACAAAGTTACTAATACCCCAAACAAAACTTCTGATATTTTAGAAAGTTTAGTTTTATATTTTCGCATTTCTTTTCAGAATTATTTTTTATTAATTTTATATCAATCTGCATCCTCCGCTTAAGAGGGAGAGCTTTATTGTTTGTCTGGGTGATTTTACCTTACTTACAGTTTCATAGTTATAAAGATAGTTCCACTTACATTTGTCCTGGGGATATAATTGTGGGAGCATTCAACCATACTTTATTTTTAATTGTTTTCACGGTATATCACGGCGATGCTGTTTCTTCTGCCCTGCAGCTTCAGGCTCATTACTACAATTGCATTCACTTTTTAAAAAAGACATCTGAATTTTTTTTTACATATTTAACTTATATTGTTATGGGGTTTTTTTGTATCTTTTTATATATGAGGGTTTAGGCAATCTCCAAAAAATTAATTTGTGTAAAACAGCTGACAGATTCGATCTGACCCAATTAAAACTGGATCCACCTAAAATCTGGTCCAATATGCCTTTTTTATGCTCAGGTCTGTCAAGATTCCAAATCTTAAAGTGAACCTCTCAGGTCTAATATGCACCCAGAACCACAAGCAGTTCTGAGTGATTTTTCTAATCCTTGCCTAAAGCGGGCTTTACATGCTACGACATCGTTCAAGCGATCTCGTTGGGCCCACGGATTTTGTGACGCACATCCGGTCGCTTTAGCGATGCCGTTGCGTGTGACACCTATGAGCAATTTTGCATCGTCGCAAAAACGTGCAAAATCGCTCATCGGTGACATGGGGGTCCATTCTCAAATATCATTACTGCAGCAGTAATGACGTTGTTCCTCGTTCCTGCGGCAGCACACATCGCTCCGTGTGACACCGCAGGAACGAGGAACCTCACCTTACCTGCCTCCCGGCCGCTATGCGGAAGGAAGAAGGTGGGCGGGATGTTACGTCCCGCTCATCTCCGCCCCTCTGCTTCTATTGGGCAGCGGTTCAGTGACGCTGCTGTGACGTCGCTGTGACGCTGAACGAACCGCCCTCTTATAAAGGATCCGGTTCGCCGGTGACAGCGACGTCGCAGGGAAGGTAAGTCCGTGTGACACGGGCGATGTTGTGCGACACGGGCAGCAATTGGCCCATGTCGCACAACCGATGGGGACGGGTACGCACGCTGGCGATATCGGTACCGACATCGTAGTGTGTAAAGCGGCCTTAACTGTCCCTGTATCTAGTAGCATAGATAAAAGGATCTATAGAAAAAGTATTTCTAAAGATCCTTTATTACATGCTAATGAGGCCAGCGACTAGTCGCAAGGGTTTTATATCCCCTGATTAGTCCGCCGTCTTAGCATGCTAGCACGCCCACAGGGGCGCACTAACATGCTATTCAATACCCATTTCCCAGCGTCATTGGCGGTGACCGGCATACCTGCGTCCATTGTCACCACCTCTCAGATGCCGGGTTCAGGCTCAGTGCGCATGATCAGAAGACACCACACATCCGGTCATCCGCACTAGACCTCTCTGAAGCCGAGATGCCTACACCCACCTTCATAGTGCACATGACAGGACATTCAGAAGTTTGAATCAGTTCAAAGGCGGCAACTAGATTATTACAAGGGATGGAGGCCGCCCATATGATGAGAGGATGGAAAAGTTAGATTTATTTAGATTAGAATAAAGACGTCTCAGAGGAGATCTCATTTATATGTATAAATACATGTGTGGTCAATATAAAGGACTGGCACATGACTTATTCCTTCCAAAGACAATACTAAGGACCAGGAGGCACTCACTGCGAGTGGAAGAAAAGCGATTCCGGCAGCTAAATAGGAAAGGGTTCTTTACAGTTAGAGCAGTCAGACTGTGGAATGCCGACCACAAGAGGTAGTAATGGCAGACACTATAACAGCTTTTATAAAAGGGCTGGAGGATTTCCTCAGTACACAACATTGTTGGTTATAAATGACTTAAAGGGAACCTGTCATCAGAAATTGAGCTTTAAACCTAAAAGTTTCCCCCTCTGCAGCTCCTGGGCTGCATTCTAGCAAGGTTCCTGTACTTTTTGTGCCCCCCTTTTAAACCAAATTAAACACTTTATAAAGTTGTACCTTTTTGTCTGCAATTCTTGTAAATTCTCCATGGGGGCGGGCTCTCTTGCGTCCGTTACTGTCCCTCCTTCTGGTTTACGCCGTCCCCCATTGCTTCATTTCATAGATCAGGACGTCGCCCACTGCGCCCGAGGTCCCGTGCACGCGAGGACTGCTGGTGACGTGGTCGCAGACACGATATTATGGGCGGCGCTGTGAATGCATCACAAGTGCCCGCCCATAATACCGTGGCCGCGCTCTCCCCTTTGCCTCCTGCGTTCTGCGCAAGCGCTGGCCAAATGATCCGACGTCACCTTTCCTATCTTGCCCTGCAGCAGGAAATAGATGGGAGGAGCGGATCAGGCCACCACAGGTTACGAGGAGACGCTTGCGCAGAACGCAGGAGGCAAAGGGGATGACACTCACAGCGCCGCCCATAACCTCGTGCCCGCGCAAAGCGTCACCAGCGGTCACACGTGCACACAGTGCACTGCACCGCTACAGTCGCACAGCGCATGCGCGGGACCACGGGCGCCCAGGGGCGGCGTCCTGTGGTTTGAAATTCAGCGTTCGGGGGCGGTGTAAATCGGCAGGAGGACAACAACAGACACCAGGCAGCCCGCCCCCATGGATAATTTTAAAAATTTGCATACGAAAAGGTACAAGTTTATAAAGTATTTAATTTTGGTATAAAAGGGGCCACAAAAACTATAGGAAGCTTGCTAGAATGCAGCCCAGGAGCTGCAAAGGGGGAAACTTTTAGGTTTACAGGTAAATTTCTGATGACAGGTTCCCTTTAATGACAAAATGTAGAATTGGTGGAGGAAGGTTGAACTAGATGGACCTAGGTCTTTTTTCAACCTATGTAACTATGAAATTGGCCCAATACAGTAATACTGAATCCCACTTTCTATCATAAACTAATAATGTATGTTCCTGATTCTGACCCCAAAGCAGGAAATGTGTCACCTTGTAATATTGTCCCTATCCTGCATTAATGTCCCCAAACCTGAAAATAATTTTCTCCAACCTAGTCAATATTCTATAATAATATCACCCATCCTGGCCTCTTTCTTTAATAATGTCCCCTGTACTGGCCCCTGTTTTTAATAATGTCTCCGATCTTGGCTCCTTTCATTAATAATGTGCCCCATCCTGGCCCCTTCCTTTAAAAATATATACAGTATATTCTTCTTTCCTGTCCACTCTCCCACGCCATTATAAGAAGCATCCTCTTCATGCTCCAATACCAGCAGAAGTGGAGCATTGCATGGCAGTGACATTATGCACCACCAGTAAGGACCATGCTGATGTCAGCTGCTAGCCTCTGATTGACCTGTGGTCTTTATAGCTATTGCGGTGCAGAGACCCGATGGCTCTTTGCATCACCATACATTTAAACTCAATGTACTTCCAAGGAGCTGAAAAATGCGTTGGCATTGGCAAGCTCTTTCCTCCATGGCAGCGGCTATGGGCCCACCTTATGTGTCTACAATCATTACACTACTGACCAATACTTTCAGCTGCTGCAATCATCCCTCTTCCCTGTGACGGGGTATGTGACAGAGCAGTAAGGGACACCAGACCGATGAACAATCCAAGAAGATTTCATGAGGCAGGGAGCATAAAACATCCAATATCCAAATGGTTCTTTAGAGTCCACAATTAGTCCAGACAAGGAAAACAGATCCGGGGCGCCACACAGTAATCTAATGCCAAGGAAAATGCAACAATAGTCCTTAGATGTGTTTCTTAAATCCGATAGCGTGGCGGAGACAACACAATCCCACGTAGCAGCTGATCTTCAATGTCCCATAGTCCATACACAGGCACAAGGACCTGACCTCAGCACAGATCCTCGCCTTTCTCCAGCCGAGATCCAACTAACTAACCTAACATGGGTCTCATTGTTCTTCTCTCTTGGGATCAGCCCCTTAGGTGGGCACACCTCCCCCTAGACATCTGATACATGAATGGACTTTAGACTCCTGTCTCTGTTCTGTTTACCAAGTTGCTGACTGGAGAAGTCCAATGCTGAGAAGAACAAAGAATCCCCCACCAGTAGTACATACAGGACAGTCAAGGATAGACAGACTCTTACACCAAGAGCACAGGCGGGGGAGGGACACACTGTTACATTCCCCAAACCAGTGTGTCCCGCTCTCTCGTAAAACACATCATTTACACACTAGTTCCCAATATATAATGTATAGATGTTGATTTTCCCCTCAGCATGTGGTGTTTCCTACAGACGGCCTACCGGCAAATGCCTACTGTATCTATAAATATCCCAATCCCTGAGAATGAGCAGCGCTACTCTGTTGCCGCCGATATATTCACTGAGGATCTATAAACACCGGATATTTGCTCTTTTGCCGTCATACAACATCATGTCTTTACATTTACACAATTTATCGCTGTTTGTTTTCTAGCTTATTTTTAGTTAGTTTTCTGTGTTTTCCTTTTCCCGTAGATAGTTTTTTTTTATCACTGCCTCCGGCTCTATTTCATTCAGTGTAAAATTAGCACCCAAATGAAAGTTTACTTGTATTTTTTGTAATTTTAAGCTGTGATATTCCATGGTGTGAAATCATGCTGTCTGCTCTCTGTTTGGAAGTGCCTAGATTGTCACCCTACCGGGAGGATGAAATGTAGGAGACGGAAAGATGAGAAAAAGTTTTCCTATGGTATTTCGGTCTTGTGCTGACAAAGCGTTTCAGTCTTTCACAGGGGGATCCAGCTGCTCATCTTATCTCCATCCAACAGCAGGAAATGGAAACGGAGTGGAAAATCATCAGATAGAAAGCAGATTTTAGACAGAGTTTCTATGGCTACATCCCCGGCAATAGCAAATGGTTTAGGAAGCCAAGAAATAGCATTATGTTTGTTTCCTAGTAAGAAGTCTGGGGCGAAACGATGAAATTAGATTTGAATATTTCTGATTATGGCAAGATGTTAAGTGTTTAGTCACATCATAGAAATTCTGATGGAATTTAAGCCTTAAAGTAAAAATGTACAGTAAGTATAATGTAATGTTTCATAGTATATTGTATTTTATATCAATATTATATTGATCAATCATATATTGTCAAATATTGTAATATAACATATTATATTTTATTATATTATAACTTGGATATTGAAAAAAGAGAATGGGTATAATACCGCGCTGCCACCAATGTTGGTAATTAATGTTGAGTTTATTTATTTCAGGTCGACGCGTTTCTGGGATCAACGTCCCCTTCCTCAGGACCAAAGAAATACAACATATGCATTATAAGTTATGTTGTATTTCTTTGGTCCTGAGGAAGGGGACGTTGATCCCAGAATCGCGTTGACCTGAAATTAATAAACTCAACATTAATTACCAACATTGGTGGCAGCGCGGTATTATACCCGTTCTCTTTTTTCAATATTCAAGAATTTCCATGTACTACTGCGGCAGCCGCCATTATCTTTTAGGCTTACAGAGGAGTTGTGCCTTTCACATCCCGTCCAGGTGAGTGTCTCTTCACATGTACCTCGCTTTTTAATCAGTTAAAACCCTACTGCGCTCTCTATTTCTATAATTATACAATAACTGTCATAGTTGTGATTTGATGTGTTCGGCTCTCTTGCAGAGCCGATCCTCTGTGGCTGTATTGTGCTCCAGTGGATGTGTTGTTTCCTGGCCTCGGGTCCTGTGTTGGTGCTGGGAGAGACCTGTTCACAGGCGCCTAGTACCAGATGATTGCTCTGCTTCATTTGGGACCAACTTCACCCGGAACGCTGCCAGTCGTAGTTACTATTCTGCAGTTAATGCTTCTGGCTCCTGTAAGTAAACTGTTCTAATCTTGTCCCACAGCCCTGTTCTCTAGTTAACCTTCTCCACCCATGTTCCTGACTCTCAAGTTGCCCTCTGGCTCCTGACCTCCGGCTCATATCCTGACCTCGGCTCGTTTTTCTCCCCTGTGTTCCATATGTGACTTCCTGGCTTCTAACCTCTGACGTGTACCCTGATATTGGCTCCACTTTCTCTCCGTGTTCCATACATGACTTCCTGGCTTCTGACCTCTGGTGTGTACCCTGATATTGGCTCCACTTTCTCTCTGTGTTCCATACATGACTTCCTGGCTTCTGACCTCCGTCTTGAACCCTGACAACGGCTCTGCTTTCTCCCTGTGTTTCATACATTACCTCTTGGCTCCTGACCTCTAGCTGGTTCCCCGACCATGTCTCTGCCAGCTCCCAGTTTTCTGTTGTATACTCCCACTTTCTGACTTAGTTTGAATACTCCTCTATTAGTGGTATCTAGTGACACCTAGTGATACACCATCACATTGACCAGCTATAATAATTCAAATTCACCTGCCTCACTGATTTTTCATTAAGATTCACCTCAAATGAAATGTACTCCAAAGTCTCCAATTGCTTTGAAAGACACTGTCCTTTTTTCCTCACATGCTCATCTTATTCATTCCAGCATAGGTACAATTATTCAGTATTTTATGGCTTTCTCTCCCTATCGCTATGGTGTGGCGGTGAGCTATGACATCCTCTCACTATCCAGATTCACCACAATATGGCTGCTGCATGCCCTGCCTTGGCTTTTACACAGGCTATGGTAGTTTTATACCGGTTAGGGTTGTGCTACTCTATATGATATGATATCTGCAAAGCATTAGAGTAGGGTAGAGATGAGCAAACCTGAAGTTCGATGTTCCGTTTGAATTCAGACTTTTCCAGGAAAACAAGGTTTGGTGTCGGAGTTCGGGTGCCTTACGAATGCAAACCACTCGCGTGAGCAGCGCTGTGCTTGGGTATGATCGATGCTCAGCCCAGTGTGAGCCACTTGCAGTGTTTGATTGGCTCACACTGGGGGAAACCACAGCATGATTGGATGTAGTGTGCAACAAAAAAAAAAATAGGTAACACCCCACTCACCCACCCCCCAGAAGTGATCTGTTTATTGCTGGCTGCATGTGGGTGGAGACACAAACTGTGACTTCAAATTAAGGTCAGATCATATCTGTGTCCCAAACCAAACTTTAAAAAAGTTCAGCTCGACCAGCAGAACCCAAAGTTTCACAGGTCCGCTCATCTCTAATTATGGGGAAGCATGAGGTCATGTGATCTTTCTCTGGCGGATGCAGTTTTTGGCTTTGTGTATAATGACAGCAGCCATTTGTAAGTGATCCATGCAAGGCAAACTGCAAATTGCTCGAATTCACCACGTTCTATAAATTACTATATATATTTGACACAAATTAAATTTGATTCATGTAAGTTTGATCATCTTTAATTCTAGTATATTGAAATTTATTATACTATATGAATTTTGTTATACTATACAATGTTTGTTGTGTTGTATTTTATTATATTATGATGTATGTTTTTATTCATGTAGTTATATATTGTCTGGCTACATACAGTTAGGTCCAGAAATATTTGGACAGTGACACAAGTTTTGTTATTTTAGCTGTTTACAAAAACATGTTCAGACATACAATTCTATATATAATATGGGCTGAAAGTGCACACTCCCAGCTGCAATATGAGAGTTTTCACATCCAAATCGGAGAAAGGGTTTAGGAATCATAGCTCTGTAATGCATAGCCTCCTCTTTTTCAAGGGACCAAAAGTAATTGGACAAGGGACTCTAAGGGCTGCAATTAACTCTGAAGGCGTCTCCCTCGTTAACCTGTAATCAATGAAGTAGTTAAAAGGTCTGGGGTTGATTACAGGTGTGTGGTTTTGCATTTGGAAGCTGTTGCTGTGACCAGACAACATGCGGTCTAAGGAACTCTCAATTGAGGTGAAGCAGAACATCCTGAGGCTGAAAAAAAAGAAAAAATCCATCAGAGAGATAGCAGACATGCTTGGAGTAGCAAAATCCACAGTCGGGTACATTCTGAGAAAAAAGGAATTGACTGGTAAGCTTGGGAACTCAAAAAGGCCTGGGCGTCCACGGATGACAACAGTGGTGGATGATCGCCGCATACTTTCTTTGGTGAAGAAGAACCCATTCATAACATCAACTGAAGTCCAGAACACTCTCAGTGAAGTAGGTGTATCTGTCTCTAAGTCAACAGTAAAGAGAAGACTCCATGAAAGTAAATACAAAGGGTTCACATCTAGATGCAAACCATTCATCAATTCCAAAAATAGACAGGCCAGAGTTAAATTTGCTGAAAAACACCTCATGAAGCCAGCTCAGTTCTGGAAAAGTATTCTATGGACAGATGAGACCAAGATCAACCTGTACCAGAATGATGGGAAGAAAAAAGTTTGGAGAAGAAAGGGAATGGCACATGATCCAAGGCACACCACATCCTCTGTAAAACATGGTGGAGGCAACGTGATGGCATGGGCATGCATGGCTTTCAATGGCACTGGGTCACTTGTGTTTATTGATGACATAACAGCAGACAAGAGTAGCCGGATGAATTCTGAAGTGTACCGGGATATACTTTCAGCCCAGATTCAGCCAAATGCCGCAAAGTTGATTGGACGGCGCTTCATAGTACAGATGGACAATGACCCCAAGCATACAGCCAAAGCTACCCAGGAGTTCATGAGTGCAAAAAAGTGGAACATTCTGCAATGGCCAAGTCAATCACCAGATCTTAACCCAATTGAGCATGCATTTCACTTGCTCAAATCCAGACTTAAGACGGAAAGACCCACAAACAAGCAAGACCTGAAGGCTGCGGCTGTAAAGGCCTGGCAAAGCATTAAGAAGGAGGAAACCCAGCATTTGGTGATGTCCATGGGTTCCAGACTTAAGGCAGTGATTGCCTCCAAAGGATTCGCAACAAAATATTGAAAATAAAAATATTTTTTTTGGGTTTGATTTATTTGTCCAATTACTTTTGACCTCCTAAAATGTGGAGTTTTTTAAAGAAATGTGTACAATTCCTACAATTTCTATCAGATATTTTTGTTCAAACCTTCAAATTAAACGTTACAATCTGCACTTGAATTCTGTTGTAGAGGTTTCATTTCAAATCCAATGTGGTGGCATGCAGAGCCCAACTCGCGAAAATTGTGTCACTGTCCAAATATTTCTGGACCTAACTGTAGTTAGGGGTACTTTGCACGCTGCGACATCGTTACTGCGATATCGTCGGGGTCAAATCGAAAGTGACGCACATCCGGCGCCAGTAATGACGTCGCAAAGTGTAAAGCCTAGATGCGCCGATAAACGATCGCAAAAGTGTCGAAAATCGGTGATCTGTGTAGCAACGGTCATTTTCATAATGTCGCACCAATAGGAGATACGATGTTGTTCCTCGTTCCTGCGGCAGCACACATCTCCTACCGGCCTCCACTGCCTATGCGGAAGAAAGGAGGTGGGTGGGATTTTTATGTCCCGCCCATCTCCGCCCCTCCACTTCTATTGGCCGCCTGCCATGTGACGTCGCTGTGACGCCGCACGACTCGCTCCCTTAGGAAGGAGGTGGGTCGCCGGCCAGAGCGACGTTGCAGGGCAGGTAAGTGCGTGTGAAGCTGCCGTAGCGATAATGTTCGCTACGGCAGCTATAACGAGATATTGCATGTGCGATGGGGGCGGGGACTATCGCGCTCGGCATCGCTAGCCGATGCTAGCGATGTCGCAACGTGCAAAGTACCCCTTAAGGTTAAAAAAACACAAGTGCATCAAGTCCAAACTATATCCCTAAAGTGCTAATCCAGAGGAAGCTATAATCTGTAATATTATAGGTTTAACCCCTTCAGCCCCCGGGCACTTTCTGTTTTTGCGTTTTTGTTTTTTGCTCCTTTTCTTCCGAGAGCCGTAACTTTTTTATTATTCCGTGAATCTTGCCATATGAGGGCTTGTTTTTTGTGGGATGAGTTGTACTTTTAAATGAAACCATAGGTTTTACCATATAGTGTACTGGAAAACAGCAAAAAAATTCCAAGTGTGGAAAAACTGCAAAAAAAGTGTGATCGCACAATAATTTTTGGGATGTTTTATTCACCGTGTTCACTTTATGGTAAAACTGATGTATCCATGTGATGCCTCAGGTCGGTGCGAGTTTGTAGACATCAAACATGTATAGGTTTACTTGTATCTAAGAGGTTAAAAAAAAATCACAAGTTTGTCCAATAAAAGTGGCGTACGTTTTGCGCCATTTTCCGAAACACGTAGCGTTCTCATTTTTTGGGATCTATGGCTCAGTGATGGTTTATTTTTTGCATCTCGAGCTAACATTTTTAATGGTACCATTTTTGCGCAGATGCTACGTTTTGATCGCCTGTTATTGCATTTTGCGTAAAACATGCAGCGACCAAAAAACGTAATTTTGGCGTTTGGAATTTTTTTGCCACTACGCCGTTTACCAATCAGATTAATTGATTTTATATTTTGATAGATCGGGCATTTCTAAACACGGCGATACCAAATATGTGTATATTTATTTATTTTTTAACCCTGTAATTTTCAATGGGATGAAAGGGGGGTGATTTGAACTTTTAGGTTTTTTTTTTTTTTAATTTTTTAAAACTTTTTTTTTTTACTTTATTTTACTAGTCCCCCTAGGGGGCTATAGTGATCAGCAATCCGATCGCTGATCGCTATCTGCTGATCACAGCTATACAGCTGTAAACAGCAGAAATAGTCACTTTCTTTTTCCCTCTGCTTCCAGCCGAGGAAAAACGAAAGTGAAACTTCGTAGCTGCAGGCGTCATCACATGACCCTGTGCTACGATGGCAACCACTGATAGTCACGTGATCACGCACGTGACTTCCGGTGGGGGCGGCGGTAAGTAAAAAACATGGCCGCGTGCATTTAGAGCTTGCTGCCAGACTTTGGCAGCAAGATTTAAGGGGTTAATGGCCGCGGGTGGAAGCGATTCCACCCGCGGCTAGCAGGCACACATGTCAGCTGTTGAAAACAGCTGATATGTGTGCCGACTGCCGCCGCCTGCCCGCGGCAGGGGGCGGGGCTTAACGGGACACGATCCATGACGGATAGATCTGTCCAAGGTCGTGAAGGGGTTAATATTGAAATCACAACATTGTGAGACAAAGAGTTTCATAGTTTAATTTTCCTTACACTAAAGAATCCAAAGCCTCTCTGCTCTTACAGTAAAGAATCTAGTCTATCTGCTCTTACAATAGCAAATCTATATCCTTAACCCTAGTACAACAAATAATCCATAGTCTTACTGATCGACCAGTCAAGAATCTATAATCTCATTACTCATACAGTAAAGAATCTATAGTCTCAATCCAAGTACAATAAAGGATCCATAGCTGCATTGTTTATACAAAAAAAATCTATAGTCTCAGTGCTCATAAGTAAAGCATATATAATTTCAATGCTCGTACAGTGAAGTATCACCATGTGTGATAATGATGATGATGATGATGATGATGATGAAACCGACCATTTTCGTCTTGATGTAAAAAAAAATATTAGAAAGTTCTATGTGCTGTCCATTCATATACACTGATCAGCAAAAGAATAAAAATGTTTTAAACATTTGACTTTCGGGCTCCATATCTCACCATCCACTACAGCTTTAAGCGTGAGACGACCTTCATTTTATAGACAATTATCTTGGCTATTTCATACCTAAATTAGACTAACAACTGTTTAGCATATGATTAGGTATGCAGATGCTTGTCATGTCACTGCATCGTTACTGTTTTGTTTCTGGTGGGGGGAAAAATGTTTTTCTTCCTTTTATACAACAAATTACAACCTGAGGAAGCTTTAAATACTTACATCTGCTTGCTGTGTGATAGAGCAGATTAAATTACATATTAGGAAACACTTGTTGGCAGGAAGGCAATGAACACACAAAGAACCCACACAGAGACAAAGTGTTCAGAACCTGAGCAGTAACTGAACCTGACTGTGGCTCATCAGAGAGGGAAACAGAACACAGCACAGGATTCTGCCAGACCATCTGAGGCATGACATTGTGATATACTGTACTCAAGATTAAGAGAAAGTAAAAAAAAATTAAGTTTAGGAACTGTGGTTTAGACTTTCAATTGAGGATACTAAGCATCATGCTACGTGCAGCAAAAAGCAAAATGCAGGCTTCCGTTCATAAACTACCAACATTAAAGGGACAAATATCACTTTTGTCATTGAGTACTAGGGAGAGCGAAGTTAAGCCCTCGTCCATGACTACTGCCCTGGACATGTTTACAGCAAAACCAACATACAGTGTGTCCACTAGAAATGAGCGAACCGGCCGTGGTTCGGCTCGAGTTTGGTTCGCCGAACGGAGGTCTCGTTCGAGTTCGGGTCGTCGAACGTTCGACGAACCGAACTCGAACCAATAGGCTATAATGGGAGGCAATCACAAACACATAAAAATGCATGATAAATGTACACAAACAGTTAATAAACATTGCCATAACACTTACCGGTCCCCGCGATCCCTCCTGCACTCTGTCTCCTGCCGCTATTCCATCCGATGATCGCTGAATCCTCCCGGTGACCGGCACTGCAAGCAGTGATGCAGGACCTATCGTGACGTCAAAATAGCCATGTGACCAGTCACGTGGCTATTATCTCATTGGCTACAGACTGGTCACATGACTATGACGCATCATGTAGGACCTGCAAGTGTATCTCTCCGGTACACGGTGCACATTTGTGTATCGCCGTGTACCGGCGACATGCTCTAGCACACGGTCGACTCCCCATTCCGTTAGGGACCGGCTGACACAGCCGGTCATTAACAGAGATCACCGTTGCCATAGCAACGCAGTTAGCGGTGACGTCACCGCTAACCGTGGCTCCGGGAGCACCGTTGCTATGGTAACGCATCTGTCAGCGTTACCGCTGTTACCGCTAGCAGCACTGATCTCTCACGGAGTGAAGGCTCCACGGGAAGCAGCGTCTTCCCCCATGCAGCAGTGATGTAGCAGAGCTGCATTTGTTGAACAAGAAAGACAGAAGACCATGGATCGTGGAGGGCTGACAGGGGGTAAAAAAGATGGAGTCTCTAATGTGTCTGTGTATTTATTTCTATTAAAGTATTTTTTCTCTGTGTGGTGTTTTTTTTTAACCCTTTATTGGAGATTCTTAATGGCCGGGTCAAACGTGCCTGACATTAAGAATCTCTGGCTTAATACTGGCTAGTAAAACAAAGCCAGTATTAACTCATGATTACCCAACAAGCCACCCAGCTCCAGGGCTGTTGGAAGAGTTGGATACAGCGCCAGATGATGGCGCTTCTATGAGAGCGCCATTTTCTGGGACGGCTGCGGACTGAAATTCGCAGCAGAGGCGCCCAGAAACCTCGGACTAACCTGTGCTGCGGATTCCAATCCCCAGCTGCCTAGTTGTACCTGATTGGACACAAAAATGGGGCGAAGCCCACGTCATTTGTTTTTTAATTATTTCATGAAATAAGTGAAATAATTAAAAAAAACGGGCTTCCCTATATTTTTGGTTCCCAGTCGGGTACAAATAGGCAACTGGGGGTTGGAGGCAGCCCGTGGCTGCCTGCTGTACCTGGCTAGCATACAAAAATATGGCGAAGCCCACGTCATTTTTTTGGTGGGCAAAAAACTTCTGCATACAGTCCTGGATGGAGTATGCTGAGCCTTGTAGTTCTGCAGCTGCTGTCTGCTCTTCTCCATACAGACAGACAGCAGCTGCAGAACTACAAGGCTCAGCATACTCCATCCAGGACTGTATGCAGAAGTTTTTTGCCCCCTGAAAAAATTATGTGGGCTTCGCCATATTTTTGTATGCTAGCCAGGTACAGCAGGCAGGTATGGCTGCCCCCAACCCCCAGTTGCCTATTTGTACCCGGCTGGGAACCAAAAATAAAGGGAAGCCCTTTTTTTATTATTTCATGAATTTCATGAAATAATTAGAAAACAAATGACGTAGGCTTCGCCCCATTTTTGTGTCCAACCAGGTACAACTAGGCAGCTGGGGTTTGGAATCCGCAGCACAGGTTGGCCTGAGCTTTCTGGGCCCCACTGCTGCGAATTGCAGTCTGCAGCCGCCTCAGAAAATGGCATTTTCATAGAAGCGCCATCTTCTGGCGCTGTATCCAACTCTTCCAGCACCTGCCTGCTATACCTGGCTAGCATACAAAAATATGGCAAAGTTCACGTCCTTTTTTTGTAGTTTTTTGGCAAAAAAAATAAAAAATGCTTCCCTGGATTTTCCATTGCCAGTGAAGGTAACACCAAGCAGTGGGGGTTAGCAGCCAGTAGCTGCTTGGATTACCCTTAGCTAGCAATACAAAAAATGCAACGGGAGCCCATATATATTTTTTTTCATTATTTATTTAAATAACTAAAAACAAAATGGGCTTCCCTGTATTTTGATTGCTGGACATCACAGTGCTGTAAAAATAAATCTTTAAAAAAATGACATAGCGCTCCGCGGTATTTTTGATTCTCAGCGCAGATAAAGCAGACAGCTATGGGTTGCCACCCACATCTGCCTGCCGTTACCTTGGTTGGCAATCAAAATACAGGGAAGCCCATTAATTTTTTCTATTTAAAAAATAGTTAAAAAAAAAAATGACGTTGGGTCCCCCCATTTTTGATAGCCAGCTAGGGTAAAGCAGACGGCTGTAGCCTGAAAACCACAGCTGGCATCTTTACCGTGGTTGGGGATCCAATGTGGAGGTCCCCTCAGGCTCTTTTTTATAATTATTTTATAAATATTAATAATTACACAATAAAAGTAGGGTCTCCCACAAATTGGATCACCAGCCAAGGTAAAGCGGACAGCTGTGGTCTGGTATTCTCAGGGTGGGAAGGTCCATAGTTATTGGGCCTTCACAGCCTAAAAATAGCAGATCGCAGGCACCCCAGACGTGGCGCATCCACTAGATGCGCCAATCCTGGCGCTTCACCCCAGCTCATCCCGTGCCCTGGTGCAGTGGCAAACGGGGTAATAAATCGGGTTGATACTAGCTGTAAAGTCACCTGAGATCAAGCCCAGCAGTTTGTGATGTCATGGCGTCTATTAGATACCCAACATCATAAACTGTCAGTACTAACAAAAAAAAAATCGACAAAAGAAATTTATTTGAAAAAACAGTCCCCAAAACATTTCCTCTTTCACCAATTTATTGTAAGAAAAAAAATAAAGGGGTCCCACGACGACTCTGGACCGTCTAGAATATGGGGGGGAGACACTCAGGGAACGTATCCCCCATTTTCTAGGAGTGCGGACCCTTCATGTGAGGAGTGTGGGTGCAATGAATCTGCACTCACTCTCCCCGGGTCCACAGCAGCAGAGTCCATGTCGTAATGGTTGCTACCAAAGCTGCAATGCCCTGCTCATGAGGTAAGGGCATGCCTAATCAGGAGAACTACTGTAGAGGAAGCTCTGCTCACTGGTATATAGGTGCTCAGAGGTAATAATAGATAAAATTAGTGAGTAACCTCGGCACTCTAAATCTCCCAGACTAAGTCAGTAAGTCACAACGGATAGTAATGCAAAATCACTCTTTATTGGTCCGTATTAAGAAAAAAATTTTTTTGATAAGCATATATGTTTTTGTCCAAAACAAGTTACAAATGACGTTTCGGCCTGAGCCTTCATCAGATTGGACTTATCTGCATGTAATCATGAAAAATGACAATAATCAGTATCACATAAGAGTGAGAGAACAATAACATAAACTCGAACAATGTAGAGGTACAATTGGGATGCAGCAAAAAAATTGCAACACAGCAAGAAATGAAACACATGATACAAATGTCATAATACAGTACAAGGACAATATAGTAATGACAAATATGGGGTCAGAGTAGGCTTAGACAGCTCTGGTGCGAAAGAGATGTCAATCATAAAGTAACATGTGCAGTAGGTGTAGAGCTACACTATGCATGGCAGAGCTAATGGGTAGACCGACCATAGAAAAAGAACGGAGAAAAAGAACGGAGAAAAAGTGGAGAAAAAGTGGAGAAAAAGTGGAGAAAAAGTGGAGAATAAGTGGAGAAAAAGTGGAGAAAAAGTGGAGAAAAAGTGGAGAAAAAAGTGGAGAAAAAAGTGGAGAAAAAAGTGGAGAAAAAGTGGAGAAAAAGTGGAGAAAAAGTGGAGAAAAAAGTGGAGAAAAAGTGGAGAAAAAGTGGAGAAAAAAATGGAGAAAAAGTGGAGAAAAAGTGGAGAACAAAAAGGAGAAAAAGTGGAGAAGTGGAGAAAAAGTGGAGAAGTGGAGAAAAAGTGGAGAAAAAGTGGAGAAAAAGTGGAGAAAAAGTGGAGAAGAAGTGGAGAAGAAGTGGAGAAGAAGTGGAGAAGAAGCGGGGAAAAAGCGGGGAAAAAGCGGAGAAAAAGCGGAGAAAAAGTGGAGAGAAAGAACGAAATAGAAAGAAGAAAGAAAGAAGGAGTGGAAAAGAGGAGGAGAAGTGGCTATGAATAGTGTGCAGTTAGTATCTATGACTCACCAAGAAAATTGTAATAGTAAAAGTACGTTGGTAAATGGAGCCGGACAATGTGAAGCAGTTTTGCTGTTGTGGGCTTAACTGAAAAGAAATACATACATTAAAGAAGGACCACATGGAGCTAATGTACAGGTAAACAATAATGGTGAACATATGTCTGTGTCGACCAACGTGAAATACCTGTTGCATAGGGACCGTTATAAGGTAATATGGATCGTGCGGCACCTGCCAGGTGCTGTAATCATCCAGCCTACTTCTTCTCCACTTTTTCTCCACTTCTTCTCCACTTCTTCTCCACTTCTTCTCCACTTTTTCTCCACTTTTTCTCCACTTTTTCTCCACTTCTTCTCCACTTTTTCTCTACTTCTTCTCCACTTCTTCTCCACTTCTTCTCCACTTCTTCTCCACTTCTTCTCCACTTTTTCTCCACTTCTTCTCCACTTCTTCTCCACTTCTTTTTCTCCGTTCTTTTTCTCCGTTCTTTTTCTCCGTTCTTTTTCTCCGTTCTTTTTCTCCGTTCTTTTTCTCCGTTCTTTTTCTCCGTTCTTTTTCTCCGTTCTTTTTCTATGTTCGGTCTACCCATTAGCTCTGCCATGCACAGTGTAGCTCTACACCTACTGCACATGTTACTTTATGATTGACATCTCTTTCATACCAGAGCTGTCTAAGCCTACTCTGACCCCATATTTGTCATTACTATATTGTCCTTGTACTGTATTATGACATTTGTATCATGTGTTTCATTTCTTGCTGTGTTGCAATTTTTTTGCTGCATCCCAATTGTACCTCTACATTGTTCGAGTTTATGTTATTGTTCTCTCACTCTTATGTGATACTGATTATTGTCATTTTTCATGATTACATGCAGATAAGTCCAATCTGACGAAGGCTCAGGCCGAAACGTCATTTGTAACTTGTTTTGGACAAAAACATATATGCTTATGAAAAATTTTTTTTTTCTTAATACGGACCAATAAAGAGTGATTTTGCATTACTATCCGTTGTGACTTACTGACTTAGTCTGGGAGATTTAGAGTGCCGAGGTTACTCACTAATTTAATCAGGAGAACTATTCTACATTTCCAAATATTGGTATTTGCTGATATTATTGCTATTCCACCTACTATATATTGGGGATAGGATCTTGGAGATGGAATACCCCTTTAAGTCCAGTTATCCAGCTGAATGAATACTTAACAACAGAGCTCGCTATTTAGATGTGTTTTCTTGTGGCGTATAACGGACTCTCATGTTTGGTAGTCGTTCAGCAGGGAAACTATAAAAGCAAATCCCTCCATTTGGAAATGTAGTATATAGCTCTCCTGATCAATTATGTTCCTTACCTCATGAGCAGGGCATTGCAGTAATAATAATAATTTATTCATTTATATAGCGTTATTAATTCCATAGCGCTGTATGTCTTTGGAGTGTGGGAGGAAACCGGAGTACCCGGAGGAAACCCACGCAAACACGGGGAGAACATACAAGCTCCTTGCAGATGGTGTCCTTGGTGAGAATTGAACCCAGGACCTCAGCACTGCAAGACTGCAGTGCTAACCACTGAGCCACCGTGCCGCCCATTTAGCTTACAGATGCATAACCACCACTCACTGTGTCTGAACACAGGAGGCTGAGCTGACAGCCGCTCTGTGCATGCGGCAGCGTCTATTGTGAAGGAGAGGGCCGTGGGGGGATCAACGCTGCACAGGTACCGTGGGACACCGGGGAACACAGGTGGGGTTATAGGGGGTGACCTGTCCGGGTCTGGGGAGGAGTTTTCTGTCGTATGTGTCATGGCACATGCGACAGAAATCAGAGGAGTAGGGTGAATGCGGCCGGCGCGCTGCTGTGCGCGCGGCCATCTTGGATTTCTGGGAGGGCATCAGGGGGGGCACTTTGGCGACACCGGGGGACCGGGGAGGAGATTTATCATGTTTGTTCATGCCAGATGGGAGATAAATCATTTTTTACCAGCGCTGTCATTTACTGTAACGTGATCATCGGTATACGTGTGATCACGTGAGCGGGGACCGGAAAAACCGTCCTGAATCATGATCTCCAGGGTCTCAGCTAGCCCTGAAACCCCGGAGATTTTCTGACGCTGGGGGGCGTTATTCACTTATTTCTGCCTGCTGTTTATAAACGGCAGATCAGAATAAGGCTACATTAACACGACCGATCCATTTTTGCGGTCTGCAAAAAACAGTCCATTTTTTTTCACGGGTGCATCCGTGTGGCATCCATTTCCGTTCCGTAGACGGTCCGTATGTCATCTGTTTGTCATCCGTGTGCCTTCCGTTTTTTTTGTGTACTGCAAAAAAAACTGAAGGAGGGTAAATGCATAAATTTACCCAGGATCCATAGCTTCATCCTACATGAGGCGGTCACATGTTCACTCCAGTGCCATTTTCTACTGGTTTTCACAGCGTAGAGTGCTCTGGTGATTTTCTTGTGCTTGTGCACTTCATATCAGTCTTTTCTGTCATTATAATGGCAGAAAGACACATAATGTCCCACTCTCCTGCATTTTGTAATTTTGCAACTTTTGGTGCCTTTCATGTGGCACTAAGGGGTGCTTAGCTTTGTATTTAGCCAAAAAAATGAAAAAAAAAATGACGTAGGGTTCCCCTTTTTGTAGCCAGCTAGGGTAAAGCAGACGGCTGCAGCCTGCAGACCACAGCTGGCAACCTCACCTTGGCTGGTAATCCAAAACTGAGGGCACCCCACAATGTTATTTTAAATTAAATAAATAATTAAAAAAAAAAACACATAGGGGTCCCCCCAAAATTGGATCACCAGCCAAGGTAAAGCAGACAGCTGTGGTCTGATATTCTCAGACTAGGGAGGTCCATGGTTATTGGACTCTCCCCAGCCTAAAAATAGCAGGCCGCAGCCGCCCCAGAAGTGGCGCATCCATTAGATGTGCCAATCCTGGTGCTTCGCCCCAGCTCATCCCGCGCCCTGGTGCGGTGGCAAACGGGGTAATATATGGGGTTAATACCAGATGTGTAATGTCACCTGGCATCAAGCCCTGGGGTTGGTGAGGTCAGGCATCTATCAGATACCCGACATCACCAACCCAGTCAGTAATAAAAAAAAATAGACGACAAACACATTTTTATTTGAAAAAATACTCCCCAATACATTCCCTCTTTAACCAATTTATTAGAAAGAAAAACAGATCCAGGTCTGGTGTAATCCAAGGGGTTGTCATGACGATCCACACTGTCCCAGTCAATGAAGAGCAGGATGTTCCCCATTGGCTGGGAGAGCAGTGCAGTGACCTGAGCTAACATCAATGGGTCAGCCCAGGTCACTGCAGGGCATGACAAGTGCTGCTGTCAGCGAGGTACATTACCTGCGCTGATCTCCTGCACTGCCGACAGCACCTGTCACTGAGTTCAATGACCGCCGCCTTCACAGCCAAGTATCGCGAGAGGCCCGTGACGTCACCGCTAGTCAGTCTCGGGTCGGAAGCGAGAGAAGGTGATGTGACAAGCGGCGGCCATGGAGAAAAGTGACAGCGCTGAGGTCGGGACTTCATCACCGCAGGTAAGCCGAGCGGGACCATGTGTGCAGAGTGACAGGAGGACGTCAGTGTCGTGGACTGCTTGGCTGGGGACGTGTGTGTGTGTGTGTGTGTGTATGTACGTGTACATGCCGTGTGCAGGAGGGGGCGGAGTGAGCTGAGCGGGGAAGTGTGGGCTTCCTGCACGTAACTAGGATAAACATCGGGTTACTAACCAAAGCGCTTTGCTTGGATACCCGATGTTTATCTTGGTTACCAGCTTCTGGCAGGCTGCCAGCGATGGCTCCTGCACACTGTAGCTGTAAAAAGCCCTGCTTTTTGCTGCTAGAACCGTTCTCGAACGTATCTAGAACTATCGAGCTTTAGCAAAAAGCTCGAGTTCTAGTTCTATCTAGAACACCCCCAAAAATCACTCGAACCGCAAACTGGAGAACCTCGAACCGCGAACCGCGCTCAACTCTAGTGTCCACCCATATCCTGTCCACCGCCATTAACTTGAGAACGGCGGTAGCTATAGGCATAGAAGTGGTGTCTAGGTATAGTAAAGTAGCCATGCGATACGCAATGAAACCACCTATAGCGCCACCTGGTGGAAAACAACGGAGTTAGCATTTTTATGTCGAAAACGGAAAAATAGAGAAAAAAAGTGAATTACAAAGTTGTAGGGTATCATCAATTCAATATGCATCAACACCTTACTTTCCAGTGTGACCGGGCTGGCAGCTGAAGTTGTGAGTAAACTACACCCTGAACACACAGAGACTGTGTTGGATCGTCCTTACTGGCGGCACCGCCCAGCGCTTAGGCGCCGACGGCCATGACAACCCTCATCATCTACCCGGGGCCAGCTCCGCCTGTGGGGAGTGACACCATCCCAGCTGCCTTAACACCTGCCCCGGAGAGGAATCCATCAGCAGTGGCTACTACTGGCCGCATACCACAGGTGGCGTCATGACAAACTTTTCCTAATACCTCGCTTCCTCAACCATTTAACTGCCTCGGGGCAACGGAACCGGGCAAGGCCACCCCGTGACAATGCCTGACCTGACCCGAAATGGCCCAGTGACGAGTAGGTTAACCGCCTGCCCTGTGGGGCGCTACATTTATGAAATAGTATAGTGGACTTAGGGGGATGGGGGAGGATACAGTAGATGGGGCAGAGCTGGACATGCAATGGTATAGTTCACTGACGGTTACAGCAGGCTGTAGGTTACTGCAGGCTGTAGGCTTTTCTGAAGAGGTGTGTCTTCAGGTTCCTTTTGAATGTTTCCACGGTTGGTGAGAGTGTGATATGTTGTGGTAGGGAGTTCTAGAGTATGTGGGAGGCGGAGGAGAAATCTTGTATGCAATTATGGGAATATGAGATAAGGGGGTAGGAGAGAAGGAAATCTTGTAAGGATTGGAGGTTGTGTGCAAGTAGATACTAGGAAACTAGGTCACGGTATGGAGGAGATAGGTTGTGGGTGGCTTTGTATGTCATGGTTAGGGTTTTGAACTGGAGTCTTTGGGTAATGAGAAGCCAGTGAAGTGAGTGGCAGAGAGGAGAGGCCAGGGAATAGAGGGGGGAAGGTGGATTAACCGGGCATCAGAGTTTAGGAGAGATTGTAATGGTATAAGAGTGTTAGTAAGGAGGTCACAGAGCACGAGGTTGCAGTAGTCCAGGCGGAAGATGATGAGGGCATGCACTAGTGTTTTTGCAGATTCTTGGTCAAGGATTGTTTGGATCTGGGAAATATTTTTGATTTTGAGTTGGCAGTAGTTAGAAAGGGCTTTGGATGTGTGGCTTGAAGGAGAGAGCAGAATCAAGGATCACCCCAAGATAGCGAACACGCAGGACTGGGGAGATTGTGCAGCCATTGACTTTGACGGATAGGTTTGGTGGAGTGGCAGAGTGAGATGGGGGTAAGATGATGAATTCTGTTTTGTCCATGTTCAGTTTTAGAAATCGAGCAGAGAAAAAGGATGAAATAGCAGAGAGACATTGTGGTATTTTGGTAAGTAAAGAGGCGATATCTGGTCCAAAGAGGTAGATCTGCGTATCATCAGAATAGAGAAGAATTGCTGTGCATTGTACAAATTCTCTACATTTTAATAATTATTTGTAAAAAAAAAAAAAGATAATAGGAATATACGGTAATCATAATCAGAATTGATGTAAAGTTTAATGTTGGAAGCCTAGATTTTGGGGCTTTTGGCAGGAGCGGGACTGATAGCGAGCGAGGCACTTATTCCGGCTTTTGTTTATGCTTTCTTGAATGAGATTTTCAATTTAAAGAAAAAATGTAATTTCCATCATAAATAAAACATACAGTTTTTGTATTCGCGCAGCAATCAAGTCGTGATGTACACACGAAGGGACCCATCTTGGCCTTTTTTCCTCTTCTTTGTTTCTGTGCTTAACAAAACAGCAGAAAATATGTTTTATGTCAAGTTTTATTAAAGAGATGTATAATGTTTTATCCAACCTTGGTGCAACATGAGGACACGCAACAACAACACAGACATGAAAAGCACAGGCGCACGTGTTCAGTGGTGAAATAAAATGTTTATCCATAAGTTTATGGAGGGGGAAGGAGACAATGATAGATTACCATGGTGACAGTCCAAGAATATGGACCTGACTTGACTTAGGAGTCAGGCACACAGCGTCACACTGAGCTCTCCTTATGGCGCCATATTACAGGAGTATTCTCCCCTACGATGCTTAATAACAATCAGACATCAGATCTCAATCATGGAATATTGATAATCGTTACTGATATAAATAGTGTAATTTGATGAGAACATAATGCGGGATCCAGTAGCGTAATTTGAAGCTCATGAACCCCAATGCAAAAGCTCCAATGAGGCCCCCAATTGTTACAAGTCTTTAATAGCAATGGACCAATGGTCTTTTTATAATAGGTAACATGAATTTTGGGGTCCAACTACAGTAGGCTCCAGGGCTCAGATGCGATTGCAACCCCTACACTTATTGCAGTCTCCTATAATCCTTGAGGGATCAACAATGATTGGAGACCAAAATCATCAACCAAACAAGGGCTGAATTCCAGATCATCCCAAAAATCAAAGTAAAAAACTGTAATCACAGGAGCATCCAAGTGGAAATTTCACCGCAGCGGCTGATGATAGGACCTAGTAGTGCCCCATTTGCCTTTGTGCACTCCTGACGACATCTGGGTGTTCTTCTGATGAGATGGCGAGTGGTGTCCTGGGGAATCTTCTCACACACCTGGATCAGGACATCATTTGTTCCTGGACAGTCAGACAATGTCAGATGCAATGATAATGTCCCAGAGGTTCTACATTATGTTCAAGTCTGGGGAATGTGAGGGACAGTCCATGGCATCAAAGCTTTTGTCATACAAGATTCGACTGCACAATCTGACCACATGAGGCCAAGCATTGTCCTGCACTAGAAGGAACCCATGGCCACTGCATAAGTGTAAGGTCTGACAATTAAAGATGAGTAGGGATGATCGAATTCCCTATTATTCGCTTTGCCGAATATACCTCGCCGCTATTGGAGTATTCGCGAATATTCGACGCCCAATGTAAGTCTATGGCAAACCCGAATAATTTCACGTTGGACCGAGCAGGAGTGGGACGGGAGCGGGAGCAAGAGCGGGAGCAAGCGAGCGGGAGCAAGCGAGCGGGAGCGGGGGCGAGCAAGCGACAGAGAGAGAGAAAAAAAAATATGCATCCTCACTTTTGTGCAGACTCACGGGAGGCGTAAAAAAAAAAAACACTCCAGGACCTGACGCTGATCAGCTGATACGGTGACCTGACTGCATCACCTGATCATCAGGTGACCGCATCAGCTGATTACTGGCGGCTCCTGGAGTGATGGGATGGGAGACATGCACTTTCGCTTTGCAGCATTTGTACAGCAGCTTGTCTCTGCCTGTACATTCACTGCAAAGCAAAAACAAAAAAAAATATCATACTCACTTCTGTGCAGACTCCCGCGAGACGTCCGATTGCTTCAGGATCTGACGGTGATCAGCTGATGCGGTCACCTGACGGCATCACCTGATCACCAGGTGACCGCATCAGCTGATTACCGGCGGCTCCTGGAGCGGTCAGACGGGAATCTGCAGAGAATGGTGTAGGTTTTTTTTCTACTGATGCATCAGCTGATTGTATAAACAGCTTTTATACAATCAGCTGATGTGTCATGTGATTTACGTCCTTGAAACTGACACATCATGTGATCGCTTTGCCTTCAGCAAACCGATCAGATGATATTGAATCCGGATTGGACATCGTGGGACCCTCGACCCAGGACTAAGGCGGAGGAGGGGGTTCTTTATTTCAATAAAGCTGGAGTCACTAATTGTGTTGTGTTTTATTTCTAATAAAAATATTTTTCTCTGTCTTGTGTTTTTTTTTTATCTTTACTAGAAATTCATGGTGGCCATGTCTAATACTGGCATGACAACATGACTTTCGGGCTTAGGGCCAGCTGATAATATACAGCTAGCCCTAACCCCATTATCACCCAGCGAGCCACCCGGCACCAGGGCAGAGTTGGATACAGCACCAGAAGATGACGCTTCTATGAGCATGACATTTTCTGGGGCAGCTGCAGACTGCAATTCAGTGAGGGGGCCCAGAAAGCTTGGACCACTCTGTACTGCGGATTCAAGTCCCCAGCTGCCCAGTTGTACCTGGCTGGACAAAAAAATTGGGCGAAGCCCACGTCGTTTTTATAAAAATTATTTTATGAAATTCATGAAATAATTAAAAAAAGGGCTTCTCTATATTTTTGATTCCCAGCTGTGTACAAATAGGCAGCTGGGGGTTGGGGGCAGCCCGTACCTGCCTGCTGTACCTGGCTAGCATACAAAAATACAGCGAAGCCCATATCGATTTTTTTTTTTTTTTAAATCATTAAAAAATAAAAAAAAACTAACTCAAGGGTTAGGGTTGAAAAAAAATGCATGGGCTCCCGCAGCATTTTCTATTTCTAAGTGAACCCAAGCAGCTACTGGCTGCTAACCCCTACTACTCGGTGTTACCTTCACTGGCACTGGAAAATCCAGGGAAGCCCTTTTTTTTATTTTTTTACAAAAAACTAAAAAAAAAAATGACATGGGCTTCACCATATTTTTGTATGCTAGCCAGGTACAGCAGGCAGGCACGGACTATCCCCAACCCCCAGCTGCCTATTTGTACCCGGCTGGGAACTAAAAATATAGGAAAGACCTTTTTTTAATTATTTCATGAATTTCATGAAATTAAAAAAACAATGACGTGGACTTTTACGTAGTCGCCAGAACAGCTCTCAAACCAAATTAAAAGAGAGGAAATTGAGAATGCTGACATGCTGGCTGATACCATGGGACCTGCAGGACATTAAGAGCGGCGTTTCCCTACATATTGAATACCCTACTATGGGCGATTAATGCCACACTGTCTCAGTGATCGTCATTTACTTAGATATAAGCTGATGTTATGGGACCTGCAGAATACTGAGAGCAGCGTCTCACTACGGACTGAATGCCCTTACTATGGGCGGTTGATGCCACACTGTCATTGTGACCGTCAGTCATTAAGATATAAGAGATCTAATCCGGATCAGTCCCCTGATGAACCCCTAGAAAAAATATAGGGGGGAAACGCGTCGGGATAGAATACTGGATGGTCTCGGCAGATAAGTCATTCCCTGCTGGGACTATATATCCATATGTATAAATGAACTAATTTTTGATCTGAGATCCATCCAATATCTAGAAAAAGCTGTAATATATCTAATTATGGTTACACATTGTGATTATTTGCACCTATTTCCTTGGTGGTGGGCCTCCCGGGTTTGAGTGACTAGTTTGGAGGGAGATATTAGGGAGAGACGACGTGGAGCGGGGGGTACCCAACAAATTATGGTACACCTCCGCTGTTAGGTAGGAGAAAGGGAGGGATAGATAGTTCATCCCCCAAACCACGTCTTGATATATCTGAGTTGACTAATGCAACTACTAATGTTGCTCCTACTCTGAGAACAGGAAACCACTAACACTGTCCCCACCAATCGAGTCTATCACCCTATTACACCCACTGTAATGTATCACTGTAGTAAATTTGGATGAGCAGTGGTTTTTATATCGACAAGTTTTAATATTGATTAGAATAAAAAATTTTTTAGGAGTTTTTTCTTTTTGGTTTTTGCAGCTGCAGACTGCAATTCAGTGAGGGGGCCCAGAAAGCTTGGACCACTCTGTACTGCGGATTCAAGTCCCCAGCTGCCCAGTTGTACCTGGCTGGACAAAAAAATTGGGCGAAGCCCACGTCGTTTTTATAAAAATTATTTTATGAAATTCATGAAATAATTAAAAAAAAGGGCTTCTCTATATTTTTGATTCCCAGCTGTGTACAAATAGGCAGCTGGGGGTTGGGGGCAGCCCGTACCTGCCTGCTGTACCTGGCTAGCATACAAAAATACAGCGAAGCCCATATCGATTTTTTTTTTTTTTAAATCATTAAAAAATAAAAAAAAACTAACTCAAGGGTTAGGGTTGAAAAAAAATGCATGGGCTCCCGCAGCATTTTCTATTTCTAAGTGAACCCAAGCAGCTACTGGCTGCTAACCCCTACTACTCGGTGTTACCTTCACTGGCACTGGAAAATCCAGGGAAGCCCTTTTTTTTATTTTTTTTACAAAAAACTAAAAAAAAAAATGACATGGGCTTCACCATATTTTTGTATGCTAGCCAGGTACAGCAGGCAGGCACGGACTATCCCCAACCCCCAGCTGCCTATTTGTACCCGGCTGGGAACTAAAAATATAGGAAAGACCTTTTTTTAATTATTTCATGAATTTCATGAAATTAAAAAAACAATGACGTGGACTTTTACGTAGTCGCCAGAACAGCTCTCAAACCAAATTAAAAGAGAGGAAATTGAGAAGAAACAGTATGGGCACAGTCTGTAGAAGGTTGGAAATCATCTGGAATCATGCCTGGTCTCTCTCTCTCTTCTCATTGTCGTTCCCTTTTGTTATGCTTTACACTGCAGCACTGCTCATTCACGTTTCCTTGCCCATGCTTACACTGCAGCACTGCTCATTCACGTTTCCTTTCCCATGCTTTACACTGCAGCTCTACTCATTCACGTTTCCTTTCCCGTGCTTTACACTGCAGCACGGCTCATTCACGTTCCCTTTTGTCATGCTTTACATTGCAGCTCTGCTCATTCACATTCCCTTCCTCATACTTTACACTGCATGTGCTTTCAAAAAGCATCCAAAACTTTGTGTTTTGGATGCATTTTGAATGTGGTCCCACTCGGCTCTGCTACATCCCCATAGAGCATGGCTGGTTGTGAGACAGAGCCGCGCGATCAGAATGAACTAGTTTAAACTTCACCCGAATTCATTGTCATCGCGTGGCTCTGTCTGTGCACTGCGGCCTGATTTGCGATCACAAGTAAAGGACTCACCAGTGACCGCAAATCCCCTGAGTGACTGAAGTGAGCCGCACAATCAGCGGTGCCTTCACTCAGGTTACCCGCAGGTAACCTGAGTGACGTCATCGCTAATCGTGCGGGTCACTTCAGTTGTTGCGTGAAGCTGACAGAGAGTGACGGTGTTGTACAGTTGCTCCTGTCAGCTTCATGTAGCAGAGCTGAAAGTGACGCGGGACCTCGTGTGGATTACTTCGGACCTGGAGGGATGTTTTGGGATTAATAAAATGGTGAAAGAGGGTGGGTTTTTTTCATCTTTTATTCCAAATAAAGGATTTTTTGGATGTGTGTGTTTATTTTCTTAAACTTACAGGTTAATCATGGGGGGTGTCTTAGACGCCTGCCATGATTAACCTAGGACTTAGTGGCAGCTATGGGCTGTCATTAACTCCTTATTACCCCGATTGCCACCGCACCAGAGCAATTCGGGATGAGCCGGGTAGAGTCCTGGGACTGTCGCATCTAATGGATGGAGCAATTCTGGGCGGCTGCTGGCTGATATTTTTAGGCTGAAGGGCTCCCCATAACGTGGGGCTCCCCATCCTGAGAATACCAGCCTTCAGCCGTGTGGCTTTATCTTGGCTGGTATCAAAATTGTGGGGGGGCACACGTAGTTTTTTTTTTTAATTATCGATTTATTTATTTTACTGCACTAGATAGACCCGCCCACCAGAGTCTGTGATTGGTTGCAGTGAGACAGCTGTCACTCAGTGTAGGGTTGGGTCTGAATGCAACCAATCATAGGTGCTGGTGGGCGGGGGAAGCAGTGAATACGAGATGGAATAATGAGCGACTGGCATTTTCAGAAGCAGGAGAAGCCACCGCAGTATGACAGCCGTACAGCGCCGCGCCGGTGATCGGTCAGTGATCGGTGAGTATGAGAGAGGGGTGGAGAGGGAGAGACAGACAGAGAGAGACCGATGAACAGTCTATCTACACCGCCAGCTCCTGCTAGCTCTCCAATTACTCTCCAATTACTGCGTGTTCAGAAAATGGCTGCTGGCGTATATAGCCCCTATGACACTGTGCGGCCAAGCCAATCACAGTAACACCACAACAAAGATGGCTGCGGCGTTACTGTGAGGGCAAGCAACATCAGATGTGTTCATTGGCTGGAAAACAGGTGCCAGGAAGTGAGAAATGAAAATGAAAGTATCGGAGGGGATGTTGTTTTATTCGTCGGATACCGAATGTCTCGAATAGCCTGTTATCCATCGGATACCGAATAGTGGCAAATACATTCGCTCATCCCTAAAGATGAGCAAACCTTTGGAAGTTCGGTTCGCTGGGCCCATTAGGACCTTAGGTGAGGTTTAGTTTGTGACCCTGACTTCAACCGAACCTCAATGGAAGGCAGTAATTGGGCAGTTCATGTCTCTGCTCTCATGCAGCCAGCTATAAGCAGAATACTTCCTTGGGACGGTGTACATGGTTTTTCAAATTTTTCAGATCATGCTGATTTTACCTCCAGTGCGAGCCGTTCTAACACTGCACGGGACTGAACATCACTCATACCCAACCACCGTGCTGCTCGCTTGAGTGGTTTACACTCGTAACTCACTCGAACGTAGAACCCGAACTTTGTTTTTTTGGTAGTTGGTTTCTGAACCTCGAACCTCAGGTTTGCTCATCTCTACTGACAATGGTTCTGAGATTTCATCCCAGTACCTAATAGTATGTGAGCAAGGATGGTTGACCTTAGGGAGATCAACATCCACCACTGCGGAGACACCATCACGTGTTTCTCAACGCAGTGATTCTAGAGCAATGCCCCCTGGGAAATATTCAAAGCAAGAAGGCCTGCGGAGACACCATCACATGTTTCTCAACGCTGGCAGGAAACTAGCCAGGTCTTTCACCGGGAAGGAACAACCACGGGAAGAGCAGTCTCCAGTCAAGGAGACCACCTATGCCAAGCATGGTATCCATCCACAGACAGCCGTTTCGGGGTATTTGCCCCTCATCAGTGTGGAGTAGGAATCTGGCTAGTGGGACATTGCCTAGTAAAAGACTATGTGAGCAAGGATGGTTGACCTTAGGGAGATCAACATCCACCACTGCGGAGACACCATCACGTGTTTCTCAACGCAGTGATTCTAGAGCAATGCCCCCTGGGAAATATTCAAAGCAAGAAGGCCTGCGGAGACACCATCACATGTTTCTCAACGCTGGCAGGAAACTAGCCAGGTCTTTCACCGGGAAGGAACAACCACGGGAAGGGCAGTCTCCAGTCAAGGAGACCACCTATGCCAAGCATGGTATCCATCCACAGACAGCCGTTTCGGGGTATTTGCCCCTCATCAGTGTGGAGTAGCAATCTGGCTAGTGGGACATTGCCTAGTAAAAGACTATGTGAGCAAGGATGGTTGACCTTAGGGAGATCAACATCCACCACTGCGGAGACACCATCACGTGTTTCTCAACGCAGTGATTCTAGAGCAATGCCCCCTGGGAAATATTCAAAGCAAGAAGGCCTGCGGAGACACCATCACATGTTTCTCAACGCTGGAAGGAAACTAGCCAGGTCTTTCACCGGGAAGGAACAACCATGGGAAGGGCAGTCTCCAGTCAAGGAGACCACCTATGCCAAGCATGGTATCCATCCACAGACTGCCCTTCCCGTGGTTGTTCCTTCCCGGTGAAAGACCTGGCTAGTTTCCTGCCAGCGTTGAGAAACATGTGATGGTGTCTCCGCAGGCCTTCTTGCTTTGAATATTTCCCAGGGGGCATTGCTCTAGAATCACTGCGTTGAGAAACACGTGATGGTGTCTCCGCAGTGGTGGATGTTGATCTCCCTAAGGTCAACCATCCTTGCTCACATAGTCTTTTACTAGGCAATGTCCCACTAGCCAGATTCCTACTCCACACTGATGAGGGGCAAATACCCCGAAACGGCTGTCTGTGGATGGATACCATGCTTGGCATAGGTGGTCTCCTTGACTGGAGACTGCCCTTCCCGTGGTTGTTCCTTCCCGGTGAAAGACCTGGCTAGTTTCCTGCCAGCGTTGAGAAACATGTGATGGTGTCTCCGCAGGCCTTCTTGCTTTGAGTACCTAATAGTAGTCAGGGCACCATTGGTGATCACCTCCAAGCATATATCTCTGCAGACCGTCATTGAGCCATCACTAAACTAGTCATGTTGGATAATGTTGTGTGCAGCATGATGTCCTCCATGATGTCTCCAGACTCTTTCATTCCTCTCACATGTGCTCAGTTTGAACCTGCTCTCATCTGTGAACATCATAATGGGGCGCCAGTGGTGGACCTCACAATTTTGGTGTCTATCTGGTGAACGCCAATATATCTGGTGCTGGTCTGTGAGCAAAGGTCCCACTAGAGATATTGTACCGTCATGCCACCCTCATGGAGTCTTTTTCTGAAAGTTTGGTCAGATATATACTTGCCAATAGCACCTGGAGGATATTCCATGGGCTGTATAACTGTAGGGATGTATGGGGAGTATTGTTCCTATCTAGGGCACTATATGATTTATGTAGAAGTAGGAAAATGGGCAGCACGGTGGCCCAGTCTTGCAGCGCTGGGGTCCTGGGTTCGAATTCCACCAAGGACAACATCTGCAAGGAGTTTGTATGTTCTCCCCGCTTTTGTGTGGGTTTCCTCCAGGTACTCCGGTTTCCTCCCACACTCCAAAGACATACAGATAGGGAATTTAGATTGTGAGTCCCAATGGGGTCAGTGTTCCTGAAGTATATAAAGCGCTGTGGAATATGTTAGCGCTATATAAAAAATAAAAAAAAAAATAAAAAAAATGTGAGGAGGGAGATAGGCAATAAGCCAACAATGTATTACATTTTTCAGTGACATGTTATGGATGGAAGAAGAGGTAATAAACATCTGGGCCAAATGGAAACAAAAAGAGAGAAAATGAATGACTATGGTCATCGAGAATGTCACTGGTGAGAATCTACACAACATGCACATTTATGGTCTGCAGAGCAATAGCGTAGAACTGATATCTATCACTATATGGACACTGTATGATGGTGATATCACTCCTGGTACAGTGGTTTTAATCAATGATCAGTATAGGGGTATTATCACTACTGCATGTGATGGTAATATTTGGTTATTGGCTGGCGGTACTATTTGTCTATCATATTGCATTATTTTTGCTAATATTGACAAAACCTAGGATAACAAATAATGAGCAAATACTCTGTGATAACTAAATAAATACATAAATAGTAATAATACATGTAAATAACTTAAGGTTCTTAGTTGACATTACTTATTTTGATCAAAAGAGAGTAAAAGCTATCTCACCATCATATGGTGTACCTAATCAGGGCGGTCCATAGCTCTTTTGCAGCTAGGCTCAAAATAGGCAGGGTTACAGCTCATCTTGCTAATTTTGGTCTTAGTACACTAATGTTTGTTAATGGGGTAGCCTATCCTTGAATACATTTTCAGCAAGCAGTACAGCTTGTTATCTCTTAATAGTGAGTAATGCACTAACTGTTAGGATTCAGCTCCGCTTATCAGTAGTCATCAAGTGAATGCATATTTGCAAAATGCATATTCATGTGTCCACGCCTGGACTGGCAAGTGGAGCTGCTTCCTCATGGTTTGTGCATTACTCATTGTTAAGATGTAACAAACTTCACTGCTTAATTAGAATTTACTCAGAAGTGGGTAACCCCTTTAAAAATCAGTATGATGGTAATATTTTGTTTTACAGTGAATAAAATAAATATTGAACACGCCAACAATTTTCTAAGCAAATATTTACAGTGCAACCCAAAAGTTTGGACACACCTTCTCATCTCTAGAACAACTGTTAAGAGGAGACTTTGTGCAGCAGCCTTCATTGTAAAATAGCTGCTAGGAAACCACTGCTAAGGACAGGAAACAAGCAGAAGAGACTTGTTTGGGCTAAAGAACACAAGGAATGGACATTAGACCAGTGGAAATCTGTGCTTTGGTTTGATGAGTCCAAATTTGAGATCTTTGGAACCAACCACCGTGTCTTTGTAGAAAAGGTGAACGGATGGACTCTACATACCTGGTTCTCACCGTGAAGCATGGAGGAGGAGGTGTGATGGTGTGGGGGGCTTTGCTGGTGACACTGTTGGGGATTTATTCAAAATTGAAGGCATACAGAACCAGCATGGCTACCACAGCATCTTGCAGCGGCATGCTATTCCATCCGGTTTGCGTTTAGTTGGACCATCATTTATTTTTCAACAGGACGATGACTCCAAACCCACCTCCAGTCTGTATAAGGGCTATTTGACTAAGAAGGAGAGTGATGGGGTGCTACGCCAGATGACCTGGTCTCCACAGTCACCAGACCTGAACCCAATCGAGATGGTTTGGGGTGAGCTGGACCGCAGAGTGAATGTAAAAGGGCCAACAAGTGCTAAGCATCTCTGGGAACTCCTTCAAGACTTTTGGAAAACCATTTCCGGTGACTACCTCTTGAAGCTCATCAAGAGAATGCCAAGAGCGTGCAAAGTAGTAATCAAAGCAAAAGGAAGAACCTAGAATATAAGACATATTTTCAGTTGTTTCAAACTTTTTAAAGTATTTCATTCCACATGTGTTAATTCATACTTTTGATGTCTTCAATGTGAATCACAATTTTTAGAGTCATGAAAATAAAGAGAACTCTTTGAATGAGAAGGTGTGTCAAAACCTTTGGCCTGTACTGTATATCTGGTGCTATTGACATGAAATTCTCATCAGATGTCAGTAACAACCCATCCAATTCACAAAGGCAAAGAAATCAAACCATAGATGTCCATATTATGTGTAATAATGAGAAATGACACAGGGAAAAAGTATTGAACACATGAAGAAAGAAAGGTGCAAAAAGACATGGAAAGTCATGATACTAGCTGAAATCTATCAGTAAAGAGAAAGTAATCCTGCCACTTAGTGAAAAATAACATCAGCTGGTTCAACGGATGGCCTATAAAAAGGTGTAAAACCAGTGAGCTGCCTCAAGATCTTCACAACCTTATTGTTGCAAAACATACTGATTGCATTAGTCCTAAAATAATTTCTAAACCACTAAAGGTTCCAGTGAGCAGCGTTGGGGCCACTGGTGGACACAGACAGAAAGTGTCCCAGTGCAACAACGGGATATGGGCCCTTTTCAGTCCAATAACACATCAAAATGGACAACTCCACCTGTTTTGGAGGTAAAAGGGCTTCCTTAGCTCATGGGCCAGTGTTCGGCTGCACAGGTTGCACAGATTATATGCCTGTCCCTGGTTGGGGCCATAATACAGAAATTGAAAGAACATAATTTCACCATAAACTGGCCACAACCAGGTGCTCTTCACAAGATTTCAGACAGAGAAGTACAAAGAATTATTGGAAGAGTTGTGAAAGAGGCAAGGACTACCTGTGGAGAGCTACAGAAAGACCTGGAATCAACAGGTACAATTGTTTGAAAGAAAACAATAAGTAATGTACTCCTCCTCCATGGCCTGTATGCATGCTCCTGTATGCACGCTCATCAGGCAAGACTCCATTGCTGAACAAAAAGCAGGTTCAAGTGCATTTAATGTTTGTTCAACAAAATCTTAAAAAACCTGTGAAATACTGGGAGAATATAGTCTGGTCAGATGAGACCAAACGTGGACTCTTTGGATGCCATAATACACACCATGTTTGGAGGCCAAACGGCAAATCACCTCAATGACACCAACAACAGTGAAGTGTGGAGGTGGGAACATCATGGTGTGGGGCTGATTTTCAGCATACGGCACTGGCAGACTTCATATAACTGAAGGAAGTGTACCACCCTGAGAGGGGCCCGGCCGCTTCCTCCGCTTGCTCGGGTCGAGCCGCTCGAGGCCCGGGCTCGGGTGGTCGGTGGCACGAGCGCCTCCGGACCGGGGGCCACGTCGCTCTTATTAAGGGAAGGCGGTTGGGAGGGAGGTTGGTGGTGGTGTAACGGGTCATGACGCCACCCACGGGTCGTGGTGACGAGGGAAATGCACCACCGCTGTGGCTGTAGTGATGGCGGGCTCGTCCGGGATCGGTGTTGTGGCCGCAGCCGAGATGTTAGCCCATCCATGGGTAGGGGCGGTGTGTCCTGGGGCCCGGTGGGGAACTGTTCGGGCTGATGCTGCCGTCTGGGTGCAGGGCGCCGTGCCGTGGTGCAGTGTGTCATGCCCGGATGGCACTGGTGTACTCACAATTAATTCACATGGAGTCACTAGTAAACCAAAGTTCGGGTCTGGTCGGTTCCCGCGGTAGGCTGCTGTTGTCCCCCTGCGGGGTTGATGGTGGCCCCTTTTCCCGTGCACCTCTGGATGTTGTGTTTGGCTCCCCCTGCCTGAGCAGTGGTAGCCTGCTCCCCGGCGTTGAGCTGCCGGAGGAGCCCTCGGTTGCCCGTAGGCGCTGGCCCGTCGGGTGTTTGGCCCTTGGTGGTGGCACTCACCCAGTCTCGGTGGGCTTTTGCCTTCTTTCGAGACTTTGGTTGTAGATGAACCCGTGAGGTCCGGCCAGCAATCAGTCAATTTGCCTATACTCAGTGGCTTCTAAGCTAGGACGGGGTCTGAGTACCCTTCTGTTGGTGCTCCGGTACATGGTTGACTCCCCGGTTCGGGACCGGCGGGCTCCAACCCAAGCCTGGTCCGTACGGTTCCACCGGTTGCTGTACCGGTACTCCTGCAGATGGCCCCCACCGTCTGCCTGCCTGACAATCTCTAAGGGGGTCCAGGCTCCTACCCGGGTCCCTGACAGCTGCTCCTCTACCACTCACTGTCAACTCCCAAACTCTAAAACTGCTTGAACTTCCTGCCCCAGGACAGTAGTCTCCTCGGTGGGTGTGTCTTTCCGCCTGACTCCACCCACCTGGTGTGCTCTACTCACCCTGGGGGAGGCATCAGGTCTCCCTTTCGGGTGACATGTGTGTGACCTCACAGGGGGTGGGGGTGTGTGTGTATGTGGCTGATGTAATTACCTGTGACCCCTGGGGTCCAGGGCGTCACAGAAGGATGGATGAACAAATGTACCGGGACATTGATAAAATTCTGCCATTTTAGGCCATTTACATGTTTTAGGTAATGTGGACAATTTGCGTGAATTTTTGACTTCAACAAATTTATAAATCTTTGGTGCAAATTTGATTCTCTCATCTCTACACTGTATCTAAATGTCTATAAGAGGAGACAGAGGATGGACACAGGTAGGCAGAGCATTATGGCAGTTGTGTCCAAGCTGAAAGTTGTAGTTTCCTTACATTTGGAGAGCCGCAGGTTGGAGGCCACTGCCTTTTGGACTAAATATTTATTCGAAAGAAGACACAAAGGAAAGTCAGGCAGGTAAGCTGGTGAGAATGTGTTTTCCCTGAGGGTACTGATCACAAGAAAAAAAATGATTCTGGAGAAACTTACTGGATCACTTCACCTGACACAAGAGCCTTAACGAGGGATGAAATGTTCCTTGTAATTTGCTCTTAGTCTCTTTTAATACTTATAATGCTTGGTCCCAGGTCTCTATAATGCTTGTAATTCTGCATTCATATATTGTGTCATGATAAGCGTGCTTACCTTTCATTGCAATACAGTAAGGTAGCGTTTTATGTTGTAGTTGCATCTTATTCAGATATTGTTGGTACCAGAATAAGTAGATATTTTGGACAATTGATCTCTTTAGGCTCTTTATGTGTGTTTGGCGCCCCTGAGTATATCAGGGTGCCACAAGGTACTGCATCCCCCAGGGTGCAGGACCTAACCCCCCCTTATGGTTCCAGGTTCTTCACAAACCGGTGTCACTAACATCAGCACAAATCCCAATCACACCTCACATCATGACCTGTCAGACACACCAGTGGGTTGGATAAGCAAAATAAGGCCCCCCACCTAGGGGTCAGGCAGACTTGTGGGAAGGAAGGAAGTCAGTTAGAGTTCAGGAGAGGAGTTGAGTGGGAGCACTCAAAGAGTGAGGAGCTGGGGAGTAGTAGCTCCCGGAGAGTTAGACCGAGGTTGGGTCGCAGATGGTAGTCCGGGACCAGAAGAGTCGGGGACCGGTGGCAGCGACATTGGAAGGGTGGGTACGATGGACATAGTCTAGGAGGACTGTCGGCATCAGACATCCAAAGGAACTGACCGGTACTGAGCACGACGGGGTACAGGACCCTAGATCAGGAGCCAGTTCATCGTCCTGATAAATAACCTGGGAAGGAGGGAGTCTCTTTATGAACTTCCCTAGGAGCTCAGAGATTGAAGGTGACAGCACACCGCGGGGGATAGGGCTTTCCAGTAATGCGGCCAACTAAAATCCCAAGTGCCAGCCATCAAGAGCACAGCTACACTAAAAACATAGTGAGTGGGGCCCCAACAGCTTCAAACCGAGGGGCCACACAGCAAACTAACTTGTGCACGGAGTGACACCCAGTGACACCGTTGGGAGCGGACACCTGGACGGGCTCCCCTGTAGAGAGTGTGATGCACAGAGAGTTTATCTTCAGTGTGAGTGTCTGCTTTATAACCCTCATCCTGCACTACGACTACCCGCAGTGAGTAACCTGCCTGCCCTGCACCCTGCGCTCCCAACATCTCACTAACTACCCCAGGGGCCGGGGCCTTCCCTACCTGCGGAAGGACGAACACCTTGCTGCTCCCCACCATCTTCCCCTGTACTCCTTCCAGCAGCGGCGGTACTGACATTACCGCAATCCGCAGGTGGCGTCACGAACTTCTCCCCTGTAAATAATCCCCTTTTGAAGGATCTGAGTGTCTGCCGAGCCCGGGTCCGGACCCCTCGAGTCACGACCACCCCGGATCCGAGCACCACAGTCTGCCCCGGGGCGGAACATGTGCACAAAGCTATCTTGAGGCTTTGTAGTGGAAACCACTTTGCAGAGCACCGCAGTTTCTGTGTGCTATCTGTCAAAACATTGCATCACACTCAGACCAATGTTATGGCAGTATACATGTCCGTTTTTCCCTCTGACCAAGTGGTTCGCAGAAGAAAATGGCAGCATGCACAATGTGCCTCCACGAATCAGATTGCTCTTGGCTACTGAAATTTATGAGCCCGTGAAGAAAATCGGACTGCATTCTGATGTGCTTTACCAGAAATACACAGTGAGTAGAGATAAGCGAACCCAAGGTTCAGTGTTCACTGTTCGTACTGAACAGAGACTTTACAAAAAAATCATAGTTTGGATTTGGAGTTTGGAGATCTGGTGCTTTACTTATGCAAACTATTTCCGTGAGCATCGCTGTGCTCGGGTACACTCGGTGCTCAGCCCGGTGTGAGTCACTTGCAGTGTTTGATCGGCTCACAATGGGGGTAACAACAGCGTTCTCAAATGTAGTGTGCACCAAAAGAAAAAGATAAACCCCACTCACCCTGGAAGTGATCTGTTTATTTCTGGCTTCATGTGGACGGAGACCGAACTGCCCAATTAGTGACTTCCATTGGGGTTCAGATCAAGTCTGGATCCCAAACCAAACTTTATCTAAAGTCTGGCTGAAGCCACTGAATTGAACCTCCACAGATCCTCTCATCTAAGTCATGACCCAATTTTTTCAGATATACTTAAAAAAAAAGTTGAATAGAATTTTTAACCATTTGATTTTGTTTTATTTTTTTATTTTAAGGGCAAAAAAACTCTTTAAATCTAGATTAAATGTATTTTTTTTTTTAATCTGCCACTAATTCTTCATTCTACCGCTCAGTATTGTATTGTAAGCATAATGTCATTAGTCCCCAGTTTATCGTCATTAGCACTTCACAGTAGGTAGATCTCCTTTTTTCTAAACTTGAAGAAAGCTGTAATAAAAAGAACTTATATTATTATAATTGTAATTGGATTTTCTAAAACTCTTCTTGATAAGCCCTCGGTTAGGGGTAATTTGATAATATGCTTTTAAAGCCTATCACTCCGACTCAAAGAGGTGTACCGAAGTTCTCCAACACGATATAATGAACAGCGTGTGACAGCACCCCCATGGGCAACTGGATTACCTTCATGATATGCTGTTCTATGAAGATAAATACAGGGTATATTTTCTGTTATGCTTCATTTTCAATCATGGGGTTGTAGAGTAATTAAAACCATTTTAATTAAATTTTTTCCGTTACCTTTTACTTTTATTTTTAAAGTCATTCATCATGTGCAAACATAGCTCAAAGTCATTCTGGAAAAGTCATGAAACTTTCTTCTCTATTTCTCATTACAATTTCAAAAGCTTCCAATTAATTGTGTGTGATAGACAAAGAAAACTTTGAGGTTCTATCTTTTATTATTAAAGAATGTTTGAAGAATGTTTTTAATTGCAACTTTTTGAAAATTCTCCTAGCTATTTCAATCCATTCTGATCAACAATGATTTTTTATTTTTTTTTTTGCATTCCCCTCCATGGCCTTCTTCTTGAACCATGTTGACTTGGCTGTTTGGTAAGTCATAGTCATAGAAGTGTTGTAAATGGGCTTTTCTGTACAATGGACAAATAATAACCTTGCTGAACTGGCCATATAGTTAAATGCTGTCAACAAATCAAAAAGCTTGTTGGCCCTAGCCATGCACCAAACAAACAAGATATATGTTCCCCCAGCCTCCCCATCCTAACTATACCATTTCTCCTAGCTAAAACATAAAATGAGGTGGCCCTCCCTATGGCACCAAACAAGATACATGTTCCACCAGCCTCCCCATCCTAACTATACCATTTACCCTAGCTAAAACATAACATGAGGTCTAATAAAATATTTGTAAAATGCCTAAATTCTTGGTTTTTTTTAAAAAAATGGTAAAATAAATCAGATGGCCTTTCCTATGGCACCAAACATACAAGTTACATGTTCTACTAGACTCCCTATCCTAACTATACCACTTATCTTAGCTAAAACACAGCACGAGTGCTAATAAAAGTTTTGCAAATTTTGTAAATTTTGTAAAATGCTTAAATTCCTGCTGTTTTTCTAAAAATATGATAACAAGCTAGGTGGTCCTCCCTATGGCACCAAACAAACAAGATAGATGTCCCACTAGCCTCCCCTATCCGAACTATACCATTTATCCTAGCTAAATCATAACATGACATGAGGTCTAAATAAAATTGGGTAAAATGCTTAAATACTTGCTATTTTTCTATAAAAATGGTAAAAAGGCTGGTAGACCCTCCCCATGACACCAAACAAACAAGATACATGTCCCAACAGCCTCCCTACTCTAACTTTCCAGCTACCCTAGCTAAAACATACCATGAGTTCTAATAAAGTTTTGGTAAAATGCTTAATTTCTTTCTATTTTTATATACAAATGGTAAAAAGGCTGGTAGACCCTCTCTATGGCACCAAACAAACAAGATACTTGTCCCCCATCATACCAATGCAAAGAATGCTATTTACCCTAGGTCAAACACAATATGAAGTTCAATAACATTTTGATAAAATAGCTAAATTCTTGCTATTTCTATATAAAAATGGTAAAAAAGCTCATAGACCCTCCCCATGGCACCAAATAACCAGGATACATGTTCTACTAGCCTCCTCAATTTACCTTACTTAAAGCATAACAACTCAAGAGGTCTTATTAAAAAAACTCATAAAAATGCTAAAATATGACATGAGGGCTAATAACATTTTTGAAAAAATGATAAAATGCCTAAATTCTTGCTATTTGTCTACAAAAATGGTAAAAAAAAAAGCCAGTCAGCCCTTCCTATGGCACCAAACAACCAGGATACATGTCCCACCAGCCTCCTTATCCTAACTATGCCGTTTACCCTAGCTAAATCCTAACATGAAGTCTTAAAAAACAAAAAATTGGTAAAATGCCTAAATTCTTGCTATTTTTATATATAATTGGTAAAAAGGCTGATAGACCCTCTCCATAGCACCAAACATCCAGGAAACATGTCCTACTAGCTTCCTCACCTTACCTTAGCTAAAACATAACATGAGAGCTTATAAAAAAAACACTCAAAAATGCTAATAACACGAGGGCTAATAAAAATGTAGTAAAATGTTATTTTTCAACAAAAATGGTAAAAAAGCTTTGTGGCCCTCCCTAGGGCACCAAATAAATAAGATGCATTCCACCAGCCTCCCCATCCTACTACTTACCTTAGCTAAAACATAACATGGTCTAGTAAAAATTTTGAAAAATGCCTAAATTCTTACTGTTTTATATAAAATTGGTTGAAAAGCTAGTTGGCCCTGCTTATGGCACCAAACTACCAGGGAACATGTTGCACCGGTCTCCCCATCCTAGTTCTTCCACTTACCATAGCTAAAATATAGCTGAGGTCTACTAAAAATAATAATGGAAAAGTTATAAAGCTGTTTTTCCCTCCCAATGGCACCAAACAACCAGGATACAAATCCAAACAGTCTCAAAATCGTAACTATGAAGTGATGGGCCAGGGGTACCTCTGGCTGGGTAGTCGTGGCACTGGTACTGAGGCAGCCCCCTGATTCCACCACTTCTTTAACTTCGGGGCCTGACTTGAATGTGCAGTGTGGGACGTCTCTTTCACCGGTCGATGCACAAAGAGTCTTCAGGCAAAAGTGGAAATGCATAAAAACTGACATTTATTCAAACACCAAAAAATAACACTCCGGTCAGCAGATTCCGGCAATATTGGTGGAGCTGGGGACAACCTGCCCAAACGCGCCCTCTGGTGGGGATATGCCCTAGATACTCCTCTTCTCTGGGCTCCCACTCTCCGGTCAAGCACGCACTGGACCCACACCAGCGGAATAGACCCTGAGGTTGCGTCCACCTCCTTTACTCCGGTGTCCCCTGGTATTCCGCTCACACACTCGCACTTGCCGCTGCAGATGTTCACTGCCTGCTGTCCCGGATCCTTCTCCCCCGCACACACACTGCCCTTCCCTAGATATCCGGCCGACTCCTCCTTCCCCGGTGGCAACAGCCGTCCCACCCGGCCACTAGGGGGTGCCCTAACACAACACATACAATAATACAATAACACTTTTAATAATCACAATGCCGGGTAAACTATGCTAAACTAGTAGGGGGTAGGCCCACCCACTACACGCCTCCCCTCTTAAAATCCGAGCCTCCCGGCAAGGCTCTTAACTATAAACATATTAAAACAATAAAACCTTTTAGGTCAGTCCACAACAACGGCTCCAGTTCAGCGGCGCTCCCGGTCTTCAGGGGCGCTTAGTGGCGCAGCAGCGCTCCCGGTCTTCAGGAGCGCTTAGTGACGCAGCAGCGCTCCCGGTCTCTACGTAGCGCCCGGAGGCTCAACAGCGCTCCCGGTCTTAGATGGGCGCCCGGAGGCTCAACAGCGCTCCCGGTCTTTGCTGGAGGCGCCCGGAGGCTTCAACAGCGCTCCCGGTCTTTGCTGGAGGGCAACAGGCCCGTAAAAACTATTAAGAGAACTTCTGCCGGTTAACAGCACCGGACTTCAACAACAGGTGGGCAGTAGGGACTTACTCTGAGGGCCAGGCCCGCTTCCATTCTTCCGCTTGCGCCTGGATGTAAGCTCCCAAAGACTGTCTCGGCTGACGGCGGATTCTTCTGAAGGTCAAGGGAGCAAAAGGTGGTTCCACCGACGTGGCTGCTTCAGCCCCTGGCGGGGGTGACGGTGTCGTGACCCTGGGTGGTGGAGGAGCGTCCAAAACAATAACCGGTTGATTGGTTACATGCTGGCTCACGGTTACCACCGGAGGAATCTTCTCCGGGTCGACAGTCGGCCCAGACGCTGTTTCCGGGGGAGCAGCCACGGTGCGCCGGGGGTGAGAGGGCTCAGACGGGACCGGTCTTGAATGGCTCCGGCGCTGCTCTTGTTGCTCCTCCCACTCGAGCTCCTCTTGCCACTGTTCCGCTTCCCGGGCGGTTGGAATCCGGTTAACAGCCACGGCAAACAGGCCGCGACTTCCCGCGTCCGGCAAGAACTGAACCTTTTCGCCTGGCCAAAGGGTGTGGAGACGTCTGGGCAGCCCCTCTACATCCAGGTGGACCCGGTTGTAGAAATAGTCGTCCCCAGTGCTGACCTCGCGGATGAAGCCGTACCCCTCTTTCTGATTGAATTTTACCACTACGCCGGTGGTAAACTGCAGGGCCAGCTTCTCTCCGCCCGGACCGGACAGCATCTCCCGGACAAGGGTTTCGGCCAGAAGACGTTCCTGAACAGGGTCGGGCTTCGGGGATGGAGCTCTGGGGTGCGGCTCGGCGGGCGGGACGACTATCGGGTCCCAGACGAAGCCCCGGTGGTCCTTCTCCAGACGCTCGGTAAACACTTCAGCCGGCTCCGACAAGGTAATAGGTGGTGAGGCGGCGCCAAGCTGTGGGGTCTCCCAAGGGAAGGCTGTAGCCCCCGAACGGCTTCCTGATGGCGTAGCATACGTCGCCTTCACTTCGGTGATGGTACTGCCGGTCTGTGCGTCCCAGGTGGTTTTCCAAGACACTTTATCCGGGCGTGTAGAACCTCCCGGTCCGGTTGGAAGGTCCACCAAGGCGGCTTCACTGGCAGGAGCGAACCTGGGTCAGCCCCGGCCTAAGCTGATCAGAGCCATGGTGGTAGCCAATTCCTCTGGTTGTCCAAGTGCTGCCATCTCTAATCGCTGTGCTGTAGCTAGCGGCGGAGTCAAAGCGCAGACTGAGGAAAAAGGAGGCGGGCCTCTGTTTCCCGCTCTTAAACAGAATCCTCCCCCAGCCTCACGCATCCTCTTGACTCCTCCGCGGCGGTACTTCTTTCTTTTTCGACCACCGCCCACTTTGTATGTTTTCCTCAATGCCCTGGAGCTGGCGCCTCCCCTCTTTGGGCGGAGTACTCTGTGCCTCTTCCTCGGCACCGGCCAGCCCCAGGCTCTTCTTTCGGCGCCAATTTTTCGCGTCTTTTCTCCATCTTGGGCCCGGTCCAACGCTACGGGCCCTGTGTTCTCTTCCCACCAGGGGACTGGGAATCTTCTTCCATAATCAGGATCCTGTGCTTCAGGGACTACCTGATCTTCAGCCTCTTGGGTCCCTGGCAGGGGACTCGAATCCTGCCGACTACGCCACATGAAGTGATGGGCCAGGGGTACCTCTGGCTGGGTAGTCGTGGCACTGGTACTGAGGCAGCCCCCTGATTCCACCACTTCTTTAACTTCGGGGCCTGACTTGAATGTGCAGTGTGGGACGTCTCTTTCACCGGTCGATGCACAAAGAGTCTTCAGGCAAAAGTGGAAATGCATAAAAACTGACATTTATTCAAACACCAAAAAATAACACTCCGGTCAGCAGATTCCAGCAATATTAGTGGAGCTGGGGACAACCTGCCCAAACGCGCCCTCTGGTGGGGATATGCCCTAGATACTCCTCTTCTCTGGGCTCCCACTCTCCGGTCAAGCACGCACTGGACCCACACCAGCGGAATAGACCCTGAGGTTGCGTCCACCTCCTTTACTCCGGTGTCCCCTGGTGTTCCGCTCACACACTCGCACTTGCCGCTGCAGATGTTCACTGCCTGCTGTCCCGGATCCTTCTCCCCCGCACACACACTGCCCTTCCCTAGATATCCGGCCGACTCCTCCTTCCCCGGTGGCAACAGCCGTCCCACCCGGCCACTAGGGGGTGCCCTAACACAACACATACAATAATACAATAACACTTTTAATAATCACAATGCTGGGTAAACTATGCTAAACTAGTAGGGGGTAGGCCCACCCACTACAACTATACTACTTTCCCTAGCAAAAACATAACACCACAAAGGACAAAGGAAATACTGTAATTTTATTTATTTATTTATTTTCAAAAGTATGAAAAACTTTTTAGGTTAGGCTTCGCAGTTTTTTGTTACAGCCCTTTGATTTTTTTTTCCGTATGGTTTGTTTCTTTTGTTGTTGTTTTGGTTTTTTTTTTTGCTTCCTAGAAAAAAGAACATTATGTCACAAGTGTTTTCAAATTTCAAACAGTAATGGAGAAAATCGATTTCATTTTGAGTGATATGAAATTAGCCGGAGAGTATACTTTTTTCAAGTACCGTAAGTTTTCTAGATATTTTTTTTAACAACATTTTCTTTTCTATTTATTTTATTTCTTTGTTTATTTTTTTTTTTTGTTTCAGAAAAGTAGTTTTTGTAACACATTTTTAGCGCCTGTTCAAACTTTCCGCCCTAATAAAAGTGTTCAAATTACTTTAATCCATTTAATGAATAAATGTAATAATTAGTTTATATTTTATTACTCAAATCTGCAGTGTGTGAATCACCAATACACTACGATTGCAGTAAATGTGCATATCTGTCAGCTTTCAGCCTCACAATAACGTGGTTGTTCAGCTTAATCCAGTATTGAGGAAAAATATATCCAGAAAAATCCATATCAAATGACTATGTGTGAGCCAAGACATTGTTTTTTCTTTAATCGTCTTTACTTTCTGAGATGGATACTATTTTGCTTCTTCCAAAGAATTTCAATTATTGTGTATAGTGGCATCCATTAAAGATTTTTTTTTACATCTGACATTATACACAAAATCAATTATTTTTCCCATAGTAGATAAAAACCCTAAATTATGACCACAAAAGACATCTGACAGCTTCTTCACATTGAACTCGATAGAAGAGGAAATTGGGTATATGCTGCACTAACACCACGAAATCCGAAATTAATATAATTCCTTTATTGTTTGTACAGGACGACGCGTTTCAGAGACATCCGCCTCCTTCAGGACCTCAAAGGAACAGTATATCTGATATCAGATATGCTGTTCCGTTGAGGTCCTGATGAAGGAGACAGATGTCTCTGAAACGCGTCGACCTGTACAAACAATAAATGAATTATATTAAGTTCGGATTCCTTGGTGTTAGAGCAGCATATACCCAATTTCCTCTCCAATCGAGTTCTACGTTCTATACTTTGGGGCTGCGGCTGGTACCATCATTGCCCGTGCATAAAGGAGTTGTGACTGTCACAACCTGAATAGGTGAGTGCACCTAATTTTTTGTTTATTAATTCCCCTACCGGGTAAGACCCTGTTGAGCTTCTCTGTTTCTCAATATTATTATCTGATCTTCACATAGTAAGGAGAAGGTTTTAAAAGGTATTTTTATGGTCTTAAAGTTCTCTTAAAAAGCCTACAGTATAAAAGTTCTGTCGAAGCATACACTTTGACAAAAATGATACGAATCTCAAAAATTCCACAGATTAAAATGTTTTGGAGACGATTTATTAGGACAATAGATTCATGCATTGTCTTAAACTGAGGTTTACTCGAGAAAATTGCCCTAAATTAGTAAAAAGGAGCCTGCCTCTTAATGAAATTGGTGCATCTTGGACTGTTGTAAAGACAAAATATTGTCTTCAATTATGATCTTTGAATTCACTCTAAATTCTGCTTAGTCTTTAAAAATTATAAAGCTAACACTTGTCCAATTTCAATTCTACCTCTGGCTGTGTGGTTAGTTTCTTCTCTGTTGGACCACAGCCTGTTTTGTCTATGTCCTATTGCTGATGGTTCTCTTGTCTTTTCTTTCCTTTTCTTTCCTTTTCTTTCCTTTTCATTTGTAGTCAGGTGTTTTCACTTCCTCGTTTTGTTTGCCCTGTTGTCATGCGGTGTTCAGCTTTGCACTTGCTGGCTGCTGGCTGACTCTATTCACATCAGAGTCTGACAAACAACTTGAGGTCTCTTAAGGCCGCTTTACACGCTACAATATATCTAACAATATGTCATCTGGGTCACGTCGTTAGTGACGCACATCCGGCATTGTTTGACATATCGTAGCGTTTGACAGCTACGTGCGACTGGGAACGAGCAAAAATACTCACCTTATCGTTGCTCGTTGACACGTCTCTCATTTTCGAAAAATCGAGCGTCCTTCTGTGCTCCGGTTGTTCATCGTTCGCAAAACAGCACACATCACACCGTGTGACACCTCAGGAACGATGAATTGCAGCTTACCTGCAGGCGCCGGCAATGCGGAAGGAAGGAGGTGGGCGGGATGTTTACGTCCCGCTCATCTCCGCCCCTCCGCTTCTATTGGCCGGCCGCTGTGTGACGTCGCTTCCCTTCAGAAAGACGATGTTCGCCGCCCACAGTAAGGTCGTTTGGAAGGTAAGTACGTGTGACGGGGATTTACGACTTTGTGCGACACGGGCAACAAATTGCCCATGCCGCACAAACGATGGGGGCGGGTGCGATCGCAAATGCGATCGCACGACATATCGATACGTGTAAAGCAGGCTTTAGTTGCTTAGACTCACTTGGGCATCGGCTGTTTTAGCTTCCCTGCTCTCTAGTCCAGCAGGAGTTAATTCGTTCTGGCTTTGTGGACTTCTGTTTGGAGTTCAGACTGCTTTGACCACTCGCAGCCACCTTCACTCTTTATGAGGTACTGGATCCAGTTGCTAGTAGCCGAATATAGCTCAGCGCTGTTTCAGTGATATCGGTCCCTATTGTAATGATCCAGAGCCTGGTGATCTGTCCTGCACTTTGGTGTGGAAAGATCCTGTTGATAGTTTGTTTCTTCCCTGTGTTTAATTTTTTACTGGGCACGTATTGTCTCTCCCTTGTGTCTGATTGCAACGTGCATATGTTTGGTTCTTCCCCTGTCTTTGGTATTTGTGGGGTTTGCTTCTCCACTTCCAGCCCTCACCTGGGGTGGGTGAGAGGGGGTGTTAGATCACGGTTTGGACAGGAGTTAGGGTCACGTTGATGGTCCAGACCTGGCTACCATCAAACCTACTTCTGGGATAAGGGACAGCACAGGGTCTCTAGTCTGAGGGCCAGTTTAGGGGTCCCTGATTCAGTTACCTCAACACATCCATGACACCTATCACATCTTGGGAGGGCTATTTATACTCACAGTGCATATACCTTCATTGCTCGCTATATTCCAAGATAGATGGATTTTTGGATTCCCAGTGTCGCGGGTGGAGGAGGGGACGCTGCGCTCTCCCACTGCTCGGGTCTGGCCGCTGCTGCTGCGGCTGCCACTGCTCGGTGGTGGCTCGAGCGGTGGGCCGGATCCCGGGGACTCGAGCGGCGTTCCTCGCCCGTGAGTGAAAAGGGGATTGATTGTGGGGATTTATTGTCCGTGACGCCACCCACGGTTGTGGTGATAATGGTGACACCACCGCTGCTCTGGATGGGGATCCCGGGAGCGGTGACAGGGAGCAGCTTTGTTGTTAGTTCTCCCCTCCGTGGGTAGGGGGTTGGTTGTCCCGGGGCCCGGTGATGGGGTAGGGATGGATGGCAGGCGGGTTACGGGGCCTGGTGAGGTGCAGGGTCGCGGGGGCAGCGCTGTGCCGCATGGCATGGTGGTACTCACTCAGCCCAATGATGAAGACACGGTTCTTGGTAAAACACTCGGCTGGATGGACGGGTCCCACAGACGGCTGCGGTGTTGTTCCTCCCGGCAGGTTGATGGTGACTGCCTTTCCCTGCACCTATGTACGGTTGATGGTTCCGATGGGTTCCCACCGGTAACCCGCTCCCCAGCTTGGATGTGGGCCGGAGGAGCCCCTTTTTGCCCGCAGGCTCTGGCCCTGAGAAACGGTTGCCTTGGCGGTGGCGGTGTCTCCCTCTGTTGGTTGGACTGTTGCCTTCTGTCGGGACTTGGCTGTTTGGAAACCCAGGAGGTCCCCTTCACTAACGGATTCGGCAAATTCACGGCGACTCCTAGCCTTGCCGGGGTCCGCAAGCCCCTGCCAGATGGTGCTGACTTCTCTTCGTGTACCGGTCCGGTACCGCCGGGCCACCGCCCGTCCACGGTCCTTACGGTAACTCCGATAGGCCACTCCTGCAGACGGTCACCACCGTCTGCCAACCTTGCTGTACCGCCCGGGCCACACACCCGGACGCTGTCAGTTAGTTGCTCCACTACCATTTCTCCTTCCTCTCACTTTCACCTCCAAAACTAAACTGTCTGTTTTTCCCGCCTCCAGGACTGTGAACTCCTCGGTGGGCGGGACCAACCACCTGGCCCACCCCCTGGTGTGATCATCAGCCCCTGGAGGAAGGCAACAAGGGTTTTGTGTCTGACTTCGGTGTGCCTGACCAAGAGTGTGGGGTGTGTAGGTGTTGTGCTCTGTGGCCCCTGGCTTGTCCAGGGCGCCACATTCCCCCTTAGTTAAATGCAGACCGTCCGCGGGCTGCCCGTCCATCACCGGTTTTATTTTCACCAACTGAAAAATATGAAAACGGTAAAAACACAGATTACAAGTAAAATAACATCTTCCCACATCGGGAGGTACTCTTACTTAAACGTTACGGTTACGGCTTCCGCTCTCTCCCACCCAGGCAACCTGGCCCTGATGCTGCCCCTAAACAAACAGGCAGCACCCCTTGACCCCAGTCCTGCACAAGTTGCCCGAGCGGGTTCTGTCCTTTTCAGGGGACCCACGTCCATGGGGAACCCCTGAAACCCCCAGAGGATCGCCACCGGTTCCGGTGGTGGCTGGGCTCCAGCCTGCTCCACTGCAGGCCCTTCCTCCAATCTGCCTCTCCGGAGGCGGTAACGGTAGAAGCCACAACAACATTTTTTATTTACAAGCCACTAAGTTTGTGGTTGTCCTGCAAGTTCTCGGGCTTGTCCATAAGGAATTCCTCATGCAACTTGTAAAACAGTCCCCACGGGGACAACGGTGCCGGCAAAAACCGGTTTCTAATCAGGGCTTCAATCAGGTGACATCTCGGTTAATTAGCTTATCATTTTCAAACTTCCAAACTTTAAACAGTGGTGGTCCCAACGGGGACGGCGACAACGGCATTCCGCTGCCCTTACTCTGAGTCCTCTGTATCGGCTGAGGGAGGGGGCGCGGTACACACTCGGGCCTCATTGCTGCCCCTCAGCTTGGCCTCCAACGCAAACCACCCCCTCTCCCCGCAGTGCCGGGTATATTGCACCAGGTCCCCTGGCATCAAGTTGCGGCCTGGGTGCTCTTCTGGCAGGTGGGCATTAACATCCCGCCGGGCTATAAAGACTTCGGCCTCCAGGCCCGGTTCATAGATGAAACCATAGCCCCGGCGGACATCAAACCGCCTCACCTGCCCTTCATACAGCGGGCCCCGGACACGTAAGGTTGCCTGGCGGAGGCTCTCTTTTTCCCGGATCGTACGGGCCACCAACTCCGCCTTCTTCCTTTCCCTTTCCTCGATTTCTGGGCCCAACGGTACCGACTCCCTATCCCAGTACGGTGCTGCTGCGAGCTCCGGCGCACAGGTCGGGCCCCGCGAGACCTTTTGGACACTGCCCACTGCTGGTGATCTGGGCAGAAGGTCCCGCGGTGACTTGGCCTTGCAGCGACAACCCGGCGCAACCTCAGCCGAGGTGTGGGGGATGGGCACATTGGCTTTCCTCTGCTGGGCCTTTTTCACGGAGCGGTCTATCGGCTCCGGCTCAGGGAATCTCTCGGGGGATGCCTCCGGTTCAGGTTTCGGGGCTTTCCACGGTAGCACCTCCGGTCGGCTACGGGCTCCGGCTACAGGTCGGTCCGCCTGGGTGGACATGCGGGGTATCGCTACCGGTTGCGGTGGTAGCGGGCCTAGTGGCGGGATCACGGCAGCCGGGACGGGTAGCGAGGGAGGCAGTAGGGCGAGCGGGTTGAGACCGGGCCCCGCAGCCGCGATGACCGACCCACTAGGGGTATCGGGGCGTGGATCACTCACCCTCCCTTCCGCAACTTCCTCCTTGCGTTTCCGCACGGTCGCTATGACCTCCGTCATGTCGGTCTCCCACTCCTCCAAGAGGAGCTGCATTTTGACCTGCAGCCTCTGATAGAGCTGTGCGGTGCGGATCTCCACCCACGCCGCGGTTCCAGGAGCGGGGGCTATGGTGCTACGGGACGGCATGTACATCTTGCTGGCGGCCTCTTCCAGGAACAAGATGGCCGCAGGGTCCTGGTGTCCCTGCTTTTATAGCCGCGCTCACATGCGTCCAGCCGCCATTTCGTCCCCCTTAGTTTCTTTCCGGCTCCTCCTCTATAGGGGCGGGGTTTTGGCCTTCGCGCCTCCGCTACTCGAGGAGACGCTCGAGCGGGAATTTTTCGCGCCAAAGACGGCGGCTTCTGCAAATTTTCAGCCGGACACCTCCGGCAATAACAAGGCGCACCTCTACCCAACGGCAGAGTGGTAGGATCCTGTTCGTGACGCCAAGTTGTCGCGGGCGGAGGAGGGGACGCTGCACTCTCCCACTGCTCGGGTCCGGCCGCTGCTGCTGTGGCTTCGGTGTCCCTGACCGGGAGTGTGGGGTGTGTACGTGTTGTGCTTTGTGGCCCCTGGCTTGTCCAGGGCGCCACACCAGCTCTTAAGTTGCTGAATTATCTCTATTGATTTTTCTTTCAGATTGTTTGTGAGTTACCCTTCAGGGCATTCTAACCATTCTGTTACATTTAGGACTTGATGGGTTTCCACGTTTTCCTTAAGTCTTTTTGGGTTTATTCTGTTTTTTTTCCATTTTCCCTGTATGACTGTGTGAACACATTCTTAACCCTATGTCTCACCCTCTGCTTGTGTGCACTTACTTTATGGTTATTGTTCTTAAAAGTTACACTTTATTTATAGTTAAAGGGTACAGAAACTCAGGGTCAACCATCGTTGAGTGGGGGCGCAATTCCATAATCTTAGAGTGCCAACCTCCGCTGTCAGACAGAGACAAATCAGGGTTGGATTTATGCCTTCTCCTAGTCTGAATGTGGACCTGTGGATTTCAGGTTAAAAGAGAACCAATCACCAGGATTTTCCTATATAACCTAAAGCCAGTGCTATACTGGCACTATCAGGCTGATTCTATATATACCTGTAGTGGTCAGCTCGGATGTTTAGGTTTTGTAATCCAAAAAAGTAAAGTTTATAAAATTAGCTGCTTGTTGAGTGACAGTTGCAATGGTGCAGATAATATATTCATAGTTATCCCCTTCCTCTGGTAGAATTAGCATAAGTATTATACAATCGATTCACTTTGTTGCAGGACCTGTGTGATGTCATACCCATGTGACCTGGTATCCAGCTTTGTTGGCTGTGGCCCCGCCCCTTCTTGTCACATGGGTATGACCTCACAGGTCCTGCAACAGACAAAGTGAATCGTTTGTATAATACTTATGCTAATTCTAACAGAGGGAGGGAATAACTATGAATATATTATCTCCTCCATTGCTGCTGCCACTCAACAAGCAGCTAATTTTATAAACTTTACTTTTTTGGATTTCAAAACCTAAACATCCGAGCTGACCACTACAGGTATGTATAGAATCAGCCTGATAGTGCCAGTATAGCACTGGCTTTAGCTTATATACGAAAATCCTGTTGATTGGTTCCTTTTAACATCTCTCCTGATTTGCTCATCCCGCTGTCACAATGCTTTACACAGACAAAAGAGGAGATAAAAGGTGGACATGGTTTTTCTCCTGCTACACACAGATAACATTTCTTCAGAAATATACTACTTTTATTGCAATATTAGAATAAGGCTGGATTCAGAGGTTTGATTTGAGTATAGACCATGATATGCAGACTGGTCGGGGGTCTCTTGAACCAAAAGCAACAGTGTTAAATATGTCTTTGTGGCCATCAAGTTCATATCAGGAGACCCTCGAACAGTCTGTACACAGGCATAGACATTATAAATGGTTCCAAAATGAAGATGATATTACGAATTTAATTTTATTTTTTTATTTTATTTATTCTATGAATTTTCTTTGTTTAGATCCTTTAGCCTCTCAACAGATAAGTTTGTCATGGAGCGGGTCAGAAACTTTGTAGCAAGCTCAGAAGCAGAGCCCATACAGGGCAGATGCTGGCTGTATTACATAGCCGACATCTGCCTCTAAAGCCTGCTTTACACACTTCAATAAATCCTTCAATCCGTCGTCGGGGTCAAGTTGTAAGTGACGCACATCCGGCATCGTTCGTGACGTGTTTGCGTGTGAAACCTACATGCGATCGATATTGAACGAAAATACGGTGATCGCATACACGTCGTTTATTCCTCATACATTGGACGTTTGGTAGTACGAAACTAGTCAATTGTAACGTGTGACAGCCCTCATACGATTTTGATGTCTGATGCTATGTGCGCAGGTGTGCGCTCTGCACCGCAGCTTAAAAAAGGTCTGCTTCAGAGCGCAGCTGAAAAGCTGCGTTCTGAAGCGCCTCACAATGTCTGTCATTCACTAATCTCTGTCAGTCCGTCACTATCTCTGTCCCTCTCTCTCTGTCCATGTCAGTCTATCCCTCTTACCCCCTCTCTCATATACTCACCGATCCCCGATCCCCGGCGCGGCTCTGCACGGCATTCACACTGCTCCGGCGGCTTTTACTGTTTTGAAAAAGCCGGCCGCCCATTAAACAATCTCGTATTCCCTGCTTACCCCGCCCACCGGCGCCTATGATTGGTTACAGTGAGACACGCCCCCACGCTGAGTGACAGGTGTCACACTGCACCCAATCACAGCAGCCGGTGGGCGTGTCTATACTGTGTAGTGAAATAAATAAATAAATAATTAAAAAAACGGCGTGCGGTCCCCCCCAATTTTAAAACCAGCCAGATAAAGCCATACGGCTGAAGGCTGGTATTCTCAGGATGGGGAGCTCCACGTTATGGGGAGCCCCCCAGCCTAACAATATCAGCCAACAGCCGCCCAGAATTGCCGCATACATTATATGCGACAGTTCTGGGACAGTACCCGGCTCTTCCCGATTTGCCCTGGTGCATTGGCAAATCGGGGTAATAAGGAGTTATTGGCAGCCCATAGCTGCCACTAAGTCCTAGATTAATCATGTCAGGCGTCTATGAGACACCTTCCATGATTAATCTGTAAGTGACAGTAAAAAAACACACACACCCGAAAAAAATCCTTCATTAGAAATAAAAAACACAAACAAATTCCCTCATTACCAATTTATTAACCCCGACAAACCCTCCATGTCCGGCGTACTCCACAGTCCTCCAGCGTCGCGTCCAGCTCTGCTGCATGGAGGTGACAGGAGCAGCAGAAGACACCGCCGCTCCGGTCACCTCCACGCAGGTAATGAAGACAGCCGTGCGATCAGCTGATCTGTCACTGAGGTTACCCGCTGTCACTGGATCCAGCGGTGGATGCAGCGGTGGCCGCGGGTAACCTCAGTGACAGATCAGCTGATCGCGCGGCTGTCTTCATTACCTGCGTGGAGGTGACTGGAGCGGCGGTGTCTTCTGCTGCTCCTGTCACCTCCATGCAGCAGAGCTGGACGCGATGCTGGAGGACTGTGGAGTACGCCGGACATGGAGGGTTTGTCGGGGTTAATAAATTGGTAATGAGGGAATTTGTTTGTGTTTTTTATTTCTAATAAAGGATTTTTTTCGGGTGTGTGTGTTTTTTTTACTGTCACTTACAGATTAATCATGGAAGGTGTCTCATAGACGCCTGACATGATTAATCTAGGACTTATTGGCAGCTATGGGCTGCCAATAACTCCTTATTACCCCGATTTGCCAACGCACCAGGGCAAATCGGGAAGAGCCGGGTACTGTCCCAGAACTGTCGCATATAATGTATGCGGCAATTGTGGGCGGCTGTTGGCTGATATTGTTAGGCTGGGGGGCTCCCCATAACGTGGAGCTCCCCATCCTGAGAATACCAGCCTTCAGCCGTATGGCTTTATCTGGCTGGTTTTAAAATTGGGGGGGACCGCACGCCGTTTTTTTTAATTATTTATTTATTTATTTCACTACACAGTATAGACACGCCCACCGGCTGCTGTGATTGGGTGCAGTGTGACACCTGTCACTCAGCGTGGGGGCGTGTCTCACTGTAACCAATCATAGGCGCCGGTGGGCGGGGTAAGCAGGGAATACGAGATTGTTTAATGGGCGGCCGGCTTTTTCAAAACAGTAAAAGCCGCCGGAACAGTGTGAATGCCGTGCAGCGCCGGGGATCGGTGAGTATATGAGAGAGGGCTGCTCAATTCAGTTACTCAGGGGATTAGCGGTCACCGGTGAGTCCTTCACTGGTGACCGCTAATCAGGGCGCGACACAGACAGAGCCGCAGCATGACCGTGAAGTCGGGTGAAGTTCACCCGAGTTCATTCTGACAGTGCGGCTCTGTCTGTGGCTGCTGTCATCTGCCATTCAGCTCTGCTACATGGCTGTCTGTGGCTGCTGTTAGCGGCCATGTAGCAGAGCTGAATGGCAGATGACATAGTAAAAACGCATCCCTACACATTACACACGCTTGGCAAGTCAATAAATAAAAAAAAAAAAGGGTGCCCAATGCATACGTCACAGAACACATGAGCTAAAGGATCGCACACAAAATTGATCAATTTAACATAGGCTACTAACGCACGTGTGACAGCAAATGAACGACCAACGTGCAATCTCATTCAATCGCATATGCGACCTGGGCGTGTCACATCGCATACGAGATCGCATACCTAATTGTAAGGTGTAAAGCTGGCTTTACAGCAGCAATCAGCATACCTGTCGATCGCTACTGTTAACCTTTTAAATGCTGCCGTCAAGTGCTGACAGCTATATATAAGCACCACAATCCAGCCCGAATGTCAGTTAGGGTGGTCATCAGCTATCATGTTACATAACAGCAGAGAAACTGATGTGCTGTTATGACACCCAGGGGCAGCTGAAGACTCCCCGTGCCTGTAGTTGGTTATCATAGAAGACAGCGATTTTTACTATATACAGAAATGCTGTGATCTTGCTGTGTATAGTAGAAGTGATCAGGCAATCACAGATTCAAGTCCCTTAAAGGGACTAACAAAGTAAAAAGTTAAGACTTTTTTTTTTAAAGTAAAAAAGTAATAGAATTATAAAAATTAAAGTCACTTCCTTTTCCCCAGTTAACAATAAAGATATGTTTTAAAAAAAATAATAAAAGAATGCAAATACATGGTATCAACATGTTCAGAAAAGTCAGATCGATGAGACTATAAATTATATAACTTGAGCTGTAAAAATTGTAAAAAGAACAAAAATCAAAATGACAGATTTGCTGGTTCTCGGTTGACGCAACTCCACAAAAAAGTGCAATAAGAAGCGATCAAAGCATCAAATATACCATAAAATAGTATCAATAAACAGATATCAAGTCACCACACAAAAAAAAGAGCTCTCACAAAGCTCCGTCAACCTAAAAATAAAAAAGTTATAGGTTTTGGAACCGGCAAATAAAACTAATATATGTTTTTTAGAATTTCAGAATTTTTTTCCAACACAAATGAAAAAAATATACATTTGGTTTCATTGTAATCATTGTATCTGGAGAATCAGATTTCCAGGTATATTTTTACTAAAGAATGAATATCGAGAAAACAGAATCCAAAAAATAATTGTGAAATTCAGAGGTTTTTTTAAGTTTAACTTCTCAGTTCTCATGTAAATTTTTGCTCATTTTTCAGTAAATTATATGATCAAATGTCATTTAAAAGGACAACTAGTTTCTCAAAAAACAAGCCCTCACATAGCTTTGTCAGGGGAACAATAAAAAAGTATTAATCTTGGAAGAAGGGGATGGAAAAATTAAAGCACAAACATGAAACACTTCTTGGATCGATGTTGTAAACTTGTATGCTTGCAAGAAAAACAAGAGCAATTAGGTCCAATGTGAGATCGCAAAGTACAGACTGGTCGCAGCTCTCCAGACCTGAGCCTGACACTTTCATAGAAATGTAAACTCGAGTCAGGAGAGCCAGCGGCCAGTCTGTACATTGCAATCCAACATTGGAACTAATTGTTCGGATATGTAAAAGAGCCAACTAGATTCTCAAAAAAACAAGCTTCCGTATATAGTATGTAATTTTTGGCTTGCACTCATAATATATATATTAGTGCTCACTTCAGTTATCCTATTCAGTTATATGTAGTTTTTTTTCTGAATGTGAACACAGCTCCGCCCCTTTCGGCCATGTTTTTTCCATCTCCTATATAAGAAAGTCCTTGGTTACCCCTCTCCACCCACAGCAGTTTTTAATTGCAATGAGATGACACACAGTTAGGGTCACAGAGCTAGGGACCCCAATATAGAGATATGCCTTGACGAGGCCTTGGGGCTCAGTTACATTGATCAATGCGATTGCTAAATATCTCCTTTTTCCTAATATTCATGGCAGGTATGCAATTCATTATTCACATGTTCAAATTAGCAAGTAGCATTTTTCATTGTATATTCCAATATTTGTCCATATGCTTGAGGCATTATACCATTATCTAAGTTTGATGTGCAGCCTTATCCGTATAAAGTCGCATTGTACAGACTGGCCTCGGTTCTCCAGCCCTGAGCCTGACAATGTCGGATAGCATTGTACAGACTGGCTGCGGCTCTCCAGCCCTGAGTGTGACAATGTTGGATCGCAATGTACAAAATGGCTGTGGCTCTCCAGCCCTGAGCCTGACAATGTTGGATCGCAATGTACAGACTGGCCGTGGCTCTCCATACCTAAGCCTTACAATGTCAGATCGCAATGTATAGACTGGCCACGGCTCTCCATCCCTGAGCCTCACAATGTCGGATCGCAATGTACAGACTGTCCGCGGCTCTCCAGCCCTGAGCCTGACAATGTCGGATTACAATGTACAGACTGTCCGCGGCTCTCCAGCCCTGAGTGTGACCATGTCGGATCGCAATGTACAGACTGGCCGTGGCTCTCCAGCCCAGAGCCTGACAATGTCGGATCGCAATGTACAGACTGGCTGCAGCTCTCCAGACCTGAGCCTGACACCTTCATAGAAATGTAAGACATTGGCATGCTCAGGTTGGGAGAGCCGCGGCCGGTCTGTACATTGCAATCCAACATTGGATCTAATTGCTTGGACATGTGAAAGAGCTCTAAAAGTTATAATGTACTGAAAAACTTTTAAAATGTTAATCAACCTAAATTGCAAGTTACATTATTTTTATCAGCTTACGCCATCACCCACAAAATGTAAAAAAATCCACAAAAACTGCCCAATTAGACCAACTTTGAATCGATCTTTGAAAAGAAAAAGAAATTCTAACCCAAGTAGGTTTGAATGATGTTCTCACTCCTCTGTTACCATCTCCCATATTTTTCCAGCTCTGCTAATAACGGTATTTATATCCTTAATGGTTTCAGAAAAGTGCTTTATGGTAAAAAAAAAAAAAAAAAATTAAAGATTTTCTATACAAATGGGTTACAACAATGAGATTTCTGCTATTGAAACATACATGCATTGCGCTAATCATTTACTTTCATTGGATGGATTTTCAATTAATGTTCCACCCCGAGCTCATTGTTTGAAGTCAACCTCCATATGCAAATGAAAATATAGCACAGTATGTTTTTTTTATTATTATTCCTCATTTTGAATATAAGACCACCTCAAGGGTAACTACAGTCAGGTGTTACAGAATATGGAACCTTCTACTGGAAATAGAAGCCTTTGTATCGAGAAATAACAGCGCCATGCTGGGCTCTATGGATGCAGAAGCAAATTGTACGTTTTTCCTAGACTAAGTAAAGCAGCCTTATAAAATCTAAAAATCACGGAGACATTTTAAGCATCTAAAGCCAAATCTCGTTTCAACGATGGAAGAAATAGATGAAATGGTCACAAAGGCATATTAAGGGACGCTTGATTGATAGGGTGGACAATGCAACGTGAAAAGCCCGGTATTTGCAGAACAGTGTAATTCTGAAGGAGTTGTACTCTGATTGAGAATATTTGAATGGAACAGTGGGGTATTTTTTAAGAGCTCGAGATCGTGGTGGTCAAAGATTAAGGCATATTATTTTAAAGAAAATACCTCCCCTCCACAAAGGATATATATCCAGTATAAGACAAAACTGAGATATTTTGATTCATCCATTATTAATTTTAGAAAATGAAATAAATCTAAGGTTAGGAGGATTTGAGATGCAGGGTGTTTTGTTCAGTTGAATTTATCAAAGAGCAAATACATTGAAATTTCTTGCCTGTAATGTACATATACAGTATGTTCCTACTGTCAATGATTACCTATTAACTTCTGGGCTACCATGGACAGGCTTTGCGCTGGTTACAACTACCTGATGTTCAACCTTGGAGGCTCTAGACCCCTTGGGATAGATTTATTAAGGAAAGGACAATGGAAAACCTAGAGGCCTCTGGACCCCTTGGGATAGGTTTTTTAAGGAAAGGACGATGGAAAACCTGGGGGCTTCTGGACCCCTTGGTTTAGGTTTGTTAAGGAAAGAACGATGGGAAATCTAGGGGCAACTGGACCCCCTGGGGTAGGTTTGTTAAATAAAGGACAATGGAAAATCTAGGGGCAACTGGACCCCCTGGGATAGGTTTGTTAAATAAAGGACAATGGAAAATCTAGGGGCAACTGGACCCCTTGGGATAGGTTTGTTAAAGAAAGGACGATGGAAAATCTAGGGGCAACTGGACCCCTTGGGATAGGTTTGTTAAAGAAATATGATGGAAAATCTAGGGGCTTCTGGACCCCTTGGGATTGGTTTGTTAAGGAAAGGACAATGAAAAACCTGGGGGCTTCTGGACTCCTTGGTTTAGGTTTGTTAAGGAAAGAACGATGGAAAATCTAGGGGCAACTGGACCCCTTGGGATAGGTTTGTTAAAGAAAGGACGATGGAAAATCTAGGGGCAACTGGACCCCTTGGGATAGGTTTGTTAAAGAAAAGACGATGGAAAATCTAGGGGCATCTGGACCCCTTGGGATTGGTTTATTAAGGAAAGGACGATGGAAAACCTAGGGGCAGCTGGACCCCTTGGGATTAGTTTGTTACAGAAAGGACAATGGGAGGCCTAGCTGCCTCTGGACCCCTTGGGATAGGTTTGTTAAGGAAAGGACGATGGGAATCCTAGGGGCCTCTGGATCCCTTGGGATAGATTTGTTAATGAATGGACAATGGAAAACCTACAGGCCTCTGGACCCCTTGGGATAGGTTTACTAAGGAAACCTTAGTATGGGTGCCATTAAAAAGCTGGCAAGCATGCTTGCTCTGTAGAAATTAGAGTCTTGTAGAAATGAATTCCTAACAAGAATAAGAAAGGTCCCTCTTCTAGAGATACCATTGCGATATACTTATGTCGGTCAACTGTCACGCTAGGTATGGGGAAGCACCAAGCGAACGGCGAAAGGGAAGGGAAACCCTCTGTCTAGGGATGGGGTAGATGGTTACCCCTGATCAAACCTACTGCTGGTCCCTGGGGTCACTCACCACCCTAGACAGGTTCCGCACCTATGCGCCGAGCCGGATACCTGACCCTAGGTATCTCTAGTGCTGGACCCCAAATAGGGAACGGGTGGGATGAGTTCTTCGTCAACCCAACTAAACACTAGAGAAGACACAAGGAGGACCATGGGGAAAAATGCATGAACTACTTATCTACAGATGACACAGACAGATGTTCAGCAAAGTTTCAGCAACAATATCACAGATGAGTATAAGCCACCTGCTTGCAACGAGAGCTTGACTGAACTAAAATGATATCATCAGCACCAGTCCAGGGAAGAAGGGAGTATTTAAGCACAAGGGAAATACTGATGATCAGTAGCTGGGTGGAAGGAGAGCTCCTCTGGGTCCTATAGGGGATGAGCTGAAAACCTAGCAGGAAAGCTACCTAGTACAATGAATACTAGCAACAGGAACAATAAAAAGTCAGGGAGAATTTTGCATAGCCAAATGCTGTGACCTTCCATAGGCAGAAACAATATGACTGTCTGTCACCCATGACATACCTTTAATCTTCAAAAAGGATCAATAGATAACAGATTTTGAGGAACTTGGAAGATTCTAAACAGCCTAAAAAATAGAGTATACCTCAATGTAACAAAATTATTTTGAAAACTAGAAAGTAGGACTTTAAAGCCTCTAATTGCCACATATAACTATGGGTAAATAACCTTTTTCATATCACACTGCATTGACACATTTATATTTTTTTCTGTAAAATTAACCAAAAATGCTTATACAGTTAGGTCCAGAAATATTTGGACAGTGACACAAGTTTTGTTATTTTAGCTGTTTACAAAAACATGTTCAGAAATACAATTATATATATAATATGGGCTGAAAGTGCACACTCCCAGCTGCAATATGAGAGTTTTCACATCCAAATCGGAGAAAGGGTTTAGGAATCATAGCTCTGTAATGCATAGCCTCCTCTTTTTCAAGGGACCAAAAGTAATTGGACAAGGGACTCTAAGGGCTGCAATTAACTCTGAAGGCGTCTCCCTCGTTAACCTCTAATCAATGAAGTAGTTAAAAGGTCTGGGGTTGATTACAGGTGTGTGGTTTTGCATTTGGAAGCTGTTGCTGTGACCAGACAACATGCGGTCTAAGGAACTCTCAATTGAGGTGAAGCAGAACATCCTGAGGCTGAAAAAAAAGAAAAATTCCATCAGAGAGATAGCAGACATGCTTGGAGTAGCAAAATCAACAGTCGGGTACATTCTGATTTAAAAGGAATTGACTGGTGAGCTTGGTAACTCAAAAAGGCCTGGGCGTCCACGGATGACAACAGTGGTGGATGATCGCCGCATACTTTCTTTGGTGAAGAAGAACCCGTTCACAACATCAACTGAAGTCCAGAACACTCTCAGTGAAGTAGGTGTATCTGTCTATAAGTCAACAGTAAAGAGAAGACTCCATGAAAGTAAATACAAAGGGTTCACATCTAGATGCAAACCATTCATCAATTCCAAAATTAGACAGGCCAGAGTTACATTTGCTGAAAAACACCTCATGAAGCCAGCTCAGTTCTGGAAAAGTATTCTATGGACAGATGAGACAAAGATCAACCTGTACCAGAATGATGGGAAGAAAAAAGTTTGGAGAAGAAAGGGAACGGCACATGATCCAAGGCACACCACATCCTCTGTAAAACATGGTGGAGGCAACGTGATGGCATGGGCATGCATGGCTTTCAATGGCACTGGGTCACTTGTGTTTATTGATGACATAACAGCAGACAAGAGTAGCCGGATGAATTCTGAAGTGTACCGGGATATACTTTCAGCCCAGATTCAGCCAAATGCCGCAAAGTTGATCGGACGGCGCTTCATAGTACAGATGGACAATGACCCCAAGCATACAGCCAAAGCTACCCAGGAGTTCATGAGTGCAAAAAAGTGGAACATTCTGCAATGGCCAAGTCAATCACCAGATCTTAACCCAATTGAGCATGCATTTCACTTGCTCAAATCCAGACTTAAGACGGAAAGACCCACAAACAAGCAAGACCTGAAGGCTGCGGCTGTAAAGGCCTGGCAAAGCATTAAGAAGGAGGAAACCCAGCGTTTGGTGATGTCCATGGGTTCCAGACTTAAGGCAGTGATTGCCTCCAAAGGATTCGCAACAAAATATTGAAAATAAAAATATTTTGTTTGGGTTTGGTTTATTTGTCCAATTACTTTTGACCTCCTAAAATGTGGAGTGTTTGTAAAGAAATGTGTACAATTCCTACAATTTCTATCAGATATTTTTGTTCAAACCTTCAAATTAAACGTTACAATCTGCACTTGAATTCTGTTGTAGAGGTTTCATTTCAAATCCAATGTGGTGGCATGCAGAGCCCAACTCGCGAAAATTGTGTCACTGTCCAAATATTTCTGGACCTAACTGTACATAGACAATGTGCATGAAAGAAGCAATGGCTTCTTTAGGGAGTATCTACTGGCTTGTTTGCAAAATAAAGAAGCAATGGCTTTTTTGCAAGTTGTGCAACAATTAACCAGTTTTTGAGGAATAGCTTAAACTGTTTTTACCTTGTGTAGGTTTACCAGCAGAAATAGAGAATAGCTATAGAATACAAGGGGTAGGTAGAAGATGTTTAACTGTCTATCAGCATTGAAAGCAAGTATAGAATACAATGGGATAGGTAAAGAGATGTCCTGCTGCATAGATAAAGCAATGGCAGCCCTGGCAGCACCAGCACAGTATAGATGTAGCCATATTGACAGGCAGGAGATGTTTGGCTGTCTATAGGCCTATAGCAGTAGCACTTGCAGCTACCACTTAGTTTAGAATATAAAGAGACAGGCAAGTAGATTTCCTGCTGTGTATTGTCAGCACAGGCAGCAGCAGAAGCACAATATAGACATAACAGGATGGGCAGGCAGGACATGCTGTGTGGAACACTGTTACCAGCAACAGCAGAACAGTATAGAACACAATGGACAGGCTGAAAAATGCTACAGCAATTATTGGCAACATTCGAGGGTGAATGAAAATTAGCACTGATCTCTGCCTGATTCACTTTGACAATCTTTTCACAATAAAAGAAGAGAATCTAGTCCACTGGAGGCTGGATTTGGCGTCTTTGTTTGCTGGTATGCATCTGATTGGTGCAGCGGCAGATACAACATCGGATGCGTCATGTCATATATATTGTAAATGCTGCTGCTGCCTCAGCTACTTATTGTAGCCTTGGCACTTGTATAGGTGAGGGAGTGTTGGCTACGTTTTTGTTCAGAAATGTGTTAATCATTGTCATGTTGGGAAAGTGGTCGTCTACCAATGGCACGGAGTGAGGGCAGCATCTTCTTTGTAACTGTGAATTCATACTACCAAAAATAAAATGTTGCTCCCCACACCAGGAACACTCTTGAAGCCTTACATAAGTACAAATCCACCACCATGTTTCACTGTAGGCACCATGCATTTAGAAAAAATAATTTAAAAAAATGCATGGATCCTACAGTGAAATATGGCAGTAGCAGTGACCTTATGGGCAGCAGCATAAGTCCTGCTGGTGACATTTTATTGATGGTATCATGATTTCATAGATGTAGTCTTCTATATTGGAAGAGAAGATGCTACTTCACTCCGTGCCCTTGGTAGACCTGCATTTTTCCAACATGAGAATGATCCAAAACACACATATGTTGCATTTGTAAAAAAGAACAGGGTTAAAGTGGTTCAATAGCCAAGTGTCTCCTGATCTGAGCCCTATGGGGAATTCTGAAGAGACAAGTTGTCATCACTCTCCATCCAGCATCCACGCTCTAAAAGAGCTCATTCGTTAGGCATAGAAAAAGATAGATGTTGCAATATGTCCCCAACTTGGTCATTCCATGCCTAGAGATCTTGGTGCTGTTGTTAAAAATTATGGAGCCCATACAAACTACTTGATGTAGTGGTTTTTGATGTGGGGTGTACTCATTTTTGCATCAGCTAATTTGAGTAAAACTGAACATTTTGTACTGATAGTTATATTACTATCCTTACTTTCATGTTATCGGATAAAAAATGTTCTGTTTAACATATCCTTGTTAAAATGCTGAAAATGTTTTCAGTGAGATATTGATTAAAATCTTACTTTTCCGAGGGGGTGTACTCATTTATGCTGAGCATCAAGCATCTCCTCAGCAAAAGCTTTGCGCAGCAGGGAGCACAGTTTATATGAGTAATTTACCAATTTGACGCCTTATTGAAAGCAAAAAGAAATGTTCTCATTTTGCTTTTATAGCGAGGGCCTAAAAGCATAGCTATCCAAAAGTCATCCCTCTGCTTAAAGCTAAAGATGTTCTTATCATCCCAAAGCAATCAAGCATGTAGCGTGCAATGCTCACTTACATATTGCATTTATATCCTTGAGCAGAGGCGTATCTAGGGGGGCTGGCGGGACATGTACCCCAGGCACAGCTGTCAGGGGGGCATCGTTGGGCCACCTGATATGGTGGTCTAAGAGGCTTTGTTTTGTCACCATCCATAGTGGGAGACTACTATTCTTTCAGACCAATTGTCAAGCTGACAGCCGGAGTCAGAGACAGTGTGGCGCGTTTCTCCCTATGATCAATTGTACTTGTGTCCTTGCGTACAATTGAACCCTGACAGACAGCACTTCCAGGTCATAGCGAAGTTAGCAGAGTGATCAGGTCAGCTCATCACACTGCTGATGTCACTCGTATAGACGGCAGACAATGCTGGAAGTAAGCGCTCCAGTGGAGCTGAAGACACCGAAGGGAGGAACAAGGGAGGGTGAGGGAGAAAGTATATACTGAAACAATATAGGGAGAAGGTCTGGAGGGATAATGTATATATGGACACACAGTAGGGGGAGATAGGGTGGAGAGTGGGAGTGTATATATGGCCACACAGTATGAGGAGAGAGGGTGGGAAGGGGGTATGTATATATAACCACATTGTATGGGGAAAAATGGAGGGGAGGGGGAATGTATATCTAGCCACACAATGCAGGGAGAGAGTGTAGGGAGAGGGAATGTATATCTGGTCACACTTTATGGGGAGAGGGGGTGGGGAGCAGGAGTATATATATGGCCACGCAGCACGAGGAGAGAGGATAGGGAGGGGGAATGTATATATGGTCACACTGTATGGGGAGACAGGGTGGGGAAGGGGAATGTATATATGGCCACAGTATGGGGAGAGAGGGCGAGGAAGGGCAATGTATATATGGCCACAGAGTATGAAGGGAGAGGGTGGGAAGGGGGCATGTATATATGACCATACAGTATGGGGAGAGAGGGTGGGGGGAATGTATATATGACCACACAGTATGGGGAGAGAGGGTGAAGGGGGACGTATACAGACACATTATGGCAAGCGAG